>NW_025369496.1:0-7763 GCF_016433145.1 Gracilinanus agilis | reverse complement strand
TAATTGTTAAGAGATGCATCTTGAGTTACCCTTACCACCACCACCACCACCCCAGAAAGTCTTCAGGCCACTAGCACAATGAAAAAAGTCAAAATAGTATTAAGAATTAAGAGTCTGCACAAAATAGAGGAGAGAATATCATTGTCAGCTAGGTTTGCCACCCCAGGAAAATCCCAGCAAAGAATAATTGGAGGATGACCTAGAGATGGACCTACGGCAACGACAAGAGGCTTAAAGATTATCATAAATATTTTGTGCCTTTACCAGTCATCATCCCATGGAGCATAGGAGATGGTCTTTTCCTAGAAAAATCACTTTTTTCTCACCACATTAGCTCTAGGAGCCCAGATGCATCATGCCTGTGTAATTTTCATTGATACCTCCATGAACAACACCAAAAGATAATGAGTCTCCTAGTTCCAATACATTTTAAATTGGAAATATGGTACCGCTTAAACAAGAGATGAGATGATGTTTACTGATATATGGAAGAATGAAATCATTGAGCCCAAATCCCAACCCTTTCTGTCTCTCTAGCATAAAGGCAACAACGGTGCTTTCCCCGTTCTTTGGAAAACTGTAGAAAGCTTTGCTCTGGGTCCAAGTGATTGAGATAACTTGTCAAACTCACCAAAATATTCAGAAATATTCTAAAACACCTACATTGTATAACTCTGGCCTTAATAGTTGGAACTTTCCATTCAACTCCATCAATCAACATTCACAAAACGCCTACTATGTGGCAGGTGTTGGGATTATGAAGACAAATACTAAATGGTCCCTGCACGAGTTATCATTTTTGTTTTGTTTGGGGGCTGTGATGGTTTGCTATAATATCACGTACCTACATGATGACACATAAAGTAATACAAGGTACCTTGGAAAGGGAGAGATGCTTAACTTGGACACAAGGGGAGCCTTATATAGGAGATGAAAGCCAAGCTATGTTGTGAAGCAAACCAAGGATTCCAAGAGTAAGCAATAAGGAGAGAATGCTTTTTACACCTGAGCCACCTTATCTCTGCAAAGGTTTGGAGATCAGAAATGCTCTATATCTTATAAGCACTTGGCATTTAGTAAGCACTTAATACATCATTTCTCTCTCTAGTTCTCTTATTATAACACAGTTCTATGGGAACATTTTAAGGATCCCTTTGGGTAATTAGTACTTAATAAATGCTTTATCTTCATCTATTGCTCTTCTTATAACACAATTGCATAAGAAAAATGTAATGACAATTCTATAAGAATAATATAATTTAATTAATAATAGTTTAATAAATTACAATTTTAATGAGCTAGGTGGCTCAGAGGATCAGAGAGCAAGGTCCAAAAACAGGAGAGGCTGGGTTCAAATATGGCCCCAGACACTTCCTAGCTGTGTAATCCCAGGAAAGTCATTTAACCTCCATTGCCTAGCCCTTACCATTCTCCAACCCCCTCAGTATTGATTCTAAGATGGACGGGAAGGGTTTAAAAAAAGAGAGAATGTAATGATGCCTTTAGATGACAATCCAAGGCTGAATTCTATAGCAAAAACTTTAGAGAATACTAGAATTCTCAGGTCAACATTCCAATTCTTTGTTTGTTTTCGGTCACGTCTGTTTCTTCATGACCCCATTTGGAGTTTTCTTGGCAAAGAAACTGGAGTGGTTTCTCATTCCTTCTCCAGATCATTTTACGTGGGAAACTGAGGCAAACAGGGCTAAGTGATTTTCACACGCCTAATAAGTGTCTGAGGCTAGATTTGAATTAAAAAAGATGAGTCTTCCTGACTCCAGGTCAAGCATTTCTCTACACTGAATTGTCCCAGTTCAACTCTGGTTCATTCAATTATGCTAAGGAAGGTGACCCACATCAAAAAAAAGGGGCAGCAGGGCTGAATTTGATTTTTCAGTTGTTGGCATTATAAATTACAAAAATTTTTAGAATGTTTTCTTCATCTTTATCGTGAGTAAAAGGGTCTTATTTTGTATCGTGCCAATCTGGTCAACTAGATTTATCATCTCAATTTTTTGGTGACAAATAAACCAGTCCACCTCCCTTTTCTTCCAAGCATGTGGACTTTTATTCTGTTTCTTGAACAAAGTCAGGGTTGTTAAAAATGCTGCTATCTATTTACACCCACACCCGGCTCTCTCCATCGCCCTGTGGGGACCAGCAATTCTGATCCTTTGGAGACCTTGACATTTCATATTTTGCAGCCAAAAAGCATTACGAGAGGAATATTGATGCTGAAAGCACAAGCTTTCATGGCAGAGAATGGGATGGAGACCATAGAAAGAAAGCTTTACAAATGCAGTGCATTGGAGGGCTTGGCAAAGAGTAAGAGCTTAATATAAATGTTCCTTGAATTAAATATTGACAGTTCTTCCAATAATGAACCAGTGCACACCTGATATGAATATTGCTTAGTCATGATGCAAAAAGTACTTAATGTATTGTGTGCCATAAAGCTATTTTTTTAACTGTTTTTGCATCTGCACAGAAAATTGGTCTAAGAAATAGGATACTATTAAACTAATAAAGAGGTTTGTTGTTTTTTTTTTTAAGTGTCCACTATGAGTCAGGCACTGTCCTAAGCTGGGGATATGAGAAGAGGCAAAAGACAATCCCTGCCTTCAAGAAGTTTACAGTCTAATTTAGTCCAGGTCCTGGACCCTCTGACTGACATACACTGGCTGAGTGAATCTCTGTGCTCCCAGAGGATGCTGAAAAGACTGTAAGTGGGGAGCTGAATGGCTCCATAGATTGAGAGCCAGGTCAAGGGACAAGAGGTTCTAGATTCAAATCTGGTCTCAGACACTTCCTAGCTGGATGATGCTGAGCAAGTAAATTAACCCCCATTGCCTACCCAGCTCTTCTGCCTTGGAAACAATACACGGTATTGATTCTAAGGCTGAAAGAAAGAGTTTTTGTAAAAATAATTTATAAAGGCTATAAGAGTGGGGAAGACGATAATCTGTAAATGTCTTCATTGGGAGCTCTTTCTTCCAAATAAATCATAGGTATAATCCAAAATGGTGTGATCTTTTTAATTAGGGAAAATTGGTTTATAAGTTTCTTTCCAAGTCACCAAAAATCAGTGGTATATTTGCTTCCATAAAAATGTATTGGGTAGCTTTTCATCTTTCTAGTTACATATAAATAATTATATAAATGAATCCTTTGTTCTTTCAAAATTCTGGAAAATTTGTCATTGAGGCCAAGGCTTTATTTTTAACAGCCACTGAGGTGGATTTACGAGAACAGATCTATTGCTAGAAAGAACCTCTCAATCTGTCCCTTTTGTTTTACAAGTGAGAAAACTGAGGCTCACAGAGATGAAGGGAAACCAGTTTCCTTAATTCCAGAGTGCAGAATCCCTCTTACTATTTTATTATATACATGGAAACCTTTCATCACACAGGATGAGGTTTTGGAGAGAAAACCATCATCTACAGCCTTAGAAGGAATACCTGCCTACAGGAATGAGAGCAGAGATATAGAGAAATTCGCAATCAATTTCTTCCATTCCTTCCTCTAAAACTGATCTACTTACTAATTTCCTGTTGTATCCATTCTGATAATATAGAGCTTAACAAATATTCCTCCACTGCATTTAAATTCTATTATTGGTCAGCATATAACAGCAGGTAATATTTTCTAGTACTTGCCATGTTTTTATTTGTCATACTATTTTCTACTTTAAATAGTATTCATTTTATTTACAGGCTCCTTCTTTTCATCATTGGCTAAATTTCCCATAATTTTATCGATCTTTTAAAAAATCAATTCTGGGTTCTACCTTCTTTCTTCAGGTTGCTTTTTCCCCCCACATTTTCTATTTTCTTTTTAAGCTCATTTTCTCCCATTTTATGAATCTATCCTTCGGAATACAATTGTCTATTTTCCATTGTATTTAGACTGAAATGGAATTCATTAAATCTCTTTTTTTCTCTCTTATTAATGTAAGCACTCAAGATTATAAGTGTGCCCAGAGGAGTATTTTGGCAGAACCCCATTGGTTCTGATATGAGGTATAAACAATCTTTTATCAGTATTCTAATTTCTTTTAACTCAGCTATAATTGAATGGTTTTTAGACTCCATACAATCTCGCATCTTTTGCTCATGCTCTTTTTCATCTCTAATTTATACCATGGGAGTCTGATAATGAACAAGGAAAATGTCCACCTAGGACAGAATTCAATATTTGTGAATAGCGCTGGACATGGAGTCAGGAAGAACTGAGTTCAAATCTAGCCTCAGATACTTACTGTGTGATCTTGACATGTCACTAAAATTTCCTCAACTGTAATTAATGCATTAATAATAGCATCTACCCACTTGGTTGCTTTGAGGAATCAAATAAAAAAACATTTGTAAAGCATCTTTCACATAGTAGGCATGATATAAATGCTAGAAATTATTATCATACCTCAAAAAGAATGTATCCTATTCTTTACATCCGTGTTTCTATTTTACATCTATTATTTCTAACATTATTCTAACATTTAATAAGTAAACCAGACTTGTCATCTTTGAAACTAAATTTGCATTTTTCTGATAATCACATACTGAAGCCCCTTATCTTTTCATCTATTTCTTTCCGTAGTATTTTAAGTTCTTCCATTACAAATTAAGTTATGGATCTATGAGGTGCAAATTTAATATGATTAAAGAAAACTGCAGACATGGATATTTTAAATTCTTCTATTTTTTAACACAATTCACACTGTAAGAATATTTGACTGCTTTTTTTTTTGTTCATCCTAACACTTTTCATTCAAAATAAAGTAATATATAACTGCTATGAGCTTTCCAGAGCACTTCAAATGTATTATCTCATTTGACCTTCACAACAGATGCTACGAATATTATTTTCCCCACTTTAAAAATGGGAAAATTAAGTCTGGGAGATTTTTAAAGGATTTGCCTATGAGCACGTAAGCATTCCAACCCAGGTCTCTCCTAATAACAGGATTCTAATATTCTTCCATTGTCTTCTATTCCTTCCATAAGTATATCTTTAATGGTTATTTCTATACTTTCTGTAATTAAAATAATAATAACAAGAAGAAAGCATTTTACTACATTTTTTTAAACTCTCACCTTCTGTCTTAGAATTAATACTGTGTATTGGTTCCAAGGCAGAAGAGGGGTAAGGGCTAGGCAGTGGGGGTCAAGAGACTTGGCCAGGGTCACACAGCTAGGAAGTGTCTGAGCTCACATTTGAACCTAAGACCTCTTATCTCTAGAACTGGCTCTCAATCCACTAAGCCACCTACCTGCCCCCATTTTACTACTTTTTAAAGAATTAATTATTTGATGCATCTTGAACTTATCTCCTATTATTTATAGGAATTTTGTAAATTGTAGAGGTTTTTAGTGAATTATTTGAGTTTCTGAAATATATTCTAATACAGTTAAGTTATACATTAAAGTTTGCCAGATGCCTTATTTTAAGACCTATTTCTATCCTTTTGAGACTCGTATACATTAATCTAAATTTTCAAATAAGATAATATATGTAAAGCATTTAAAATATGATATAAATGTTAACTATTATTATTATCTAATTTGTTGTTTCTTCTGTGTTGTCAAAAAAGTCAGACGGTGATATTTGAAGATAGGGTTTTCCTCCCTTCTCGAGGCTTGGAATTAACTTTTCTAGACACGGAAGTAACCTTTATCAAGACAACCATAAAACTGTACTGGGAGAAATAAAGGAAGATCTAAATAATTGGAGACATATTCACTGTTCAAGGAAGGGTAGAAATAAACATGACAACGTTTCCCAAATTAATTTAGAGCTTTAATGGAATACCAAACAAAATACCAAAGGGTTTTTGTTTTTCTTTTTAACAACTGGGCAAAATTCTAAAGAAATGTCTCTAGAAAAAACAAATGGGCAAACATATTAAGGCATTCTGGGCTGGAAAGATTTGTTATTACCAATATGAAAATGATCTTCACCAATCAGGGAACATTTATAAAGACTCTCCTACGTGTGGGATACTGCATTCAGCATTCTTCTTTACTGCTGTTGTTCAATCATTTCAGTTGTGTCCGACTTTCCCTGACCCCATTTGGGCTTTTCTTGGCAAGGATACTGGAGTGGTTCGCCATTTCCTTCTCCAGATCATTTTACAGAGGAAGAAAGTGAGACAAATCCATTAAATGACTTGCCCAGGGTCACGTACCTAGTGTGTCTACAGCCAGATTTGAACTTGAGAAGATGAATCTTCCCTGCCTCCAGTCTTGGTGTTCTATCCACTGTGCCACCTACCTGCCCACTAGACACCAGGTAAATTACAAAATCAAAAAACCAAACAGTGGAGCAGTACATGGAAAAAGGAAATCTAAACAAATATACATAAAAGAAACCTACAGAAAATACAAACTGGAGAAAGGATTTGAAAATCACAGTTAAGAAAATTGGTTGGGATTAAGCAAAAACAAAAAATAGATAAAGCCAGGTCTCATACCAAAATACATTATATTTCAGAGGAATTTTTTTTAACCTGAGGACCTATCTTAGAACCATCCATATTGGTTCTGCCCCTCTCTCTTCATTGTTTTAAAAAATGTTCACATTAACAATTCCTCTAGGGGCAGCTGGGTGACTCAGTGGATTCAAAGTCAAGGCTAGAGATGGGAGGTTCTGGATTCAAATCTGGGCTCAGACATGTAGTAGCTATGTGACCCTGGGAAAGTCATTCAAATCCAATTGTCCAGACCTAACCTCTCTTCTACCGTGGAATTTATACATAATGTTAATCCTAAAACAGAACGTGAAGTATTTTTAAAGCAGACTACAAAGAGATGGGAAAAAAATGCGATCTATATAAATTAGCAAAACTAATTTTGAAAAAAGTCTATTGGAAGGTTCCATAATAATCTGATGATCTTGGAATTCAACTGACCTCTATTCAAGAACTACCTTAGATATACAATGGCTGTGTGACCCTAGGCAAGTCACTTGATTTCTCCATGACCCCAGGCAGGTTTCTAAAACTCTAAGTGGGATATGGAAGAGGAAATTTCCATATGACACTAACATGACAGGTGAGTAGATTTTGTTGCCATCATCTACTCAAATGCAAATAATTGTAAAGTATGTTTACTTCAATTTGTTGATATTTAATATTAATTTCCTAATTCATCGTTAGCAAATGAAAAGAACAGAGGGAAAATAATCCCAGTGAACTTAAGCAACCTTTTTTCTAGGGCTTCTGAATGATGCCCAGTTCATTTTGATTTCACAGCTCTCCTTCAGAGAAAGAGGATTTTTCTTCCTGGGATTAAGTCATTTGTTCCTCCCTGAGTCTCATCAAATACTATACCTGGTGCTGTAATTGAGAGGATTTTAAATAGATAATTTAACCTTGGGAAGATGTTCATTTTACCGAGCACAGCCTTCCAGTCTAAGAAACACACAAATTCCCTTTCACCTCAGCCTGTCTCTCCTTAATTGCAACAGCAGTGCGGGGAGATTCATCACAAGAAGCTCATCAGACCACATGGGAATATTAATATCTAAATACTTAATGGCTGGAGAAGCTAATGCAAACGGAAGCTCCGTTTATGAAGTACGGTTTTGTCAGAAATAAAGGAAGCAAATCCTCTTATGTATATCTTTCTTTAAAAAACATATGTTCTGAATCAGTTTTCTCCTTTATGCATTAGGGGAATAAATTAAAAGGCTTGGATTATTATTACTGATAAAAAGATAATTCTTCGCTTTCTGTGGCTTATAATTGTGACTCCTAGAGCACCTTC
>NW_025369495.1:0-2858 GCF_016433145.1 Gracilinanus agilis | reverse complement strand
AGAGTCAAAGGCTGTGATGGAGTTCATGTTTCAATGGAAAACAAATAATAAATCCCAAAGTAATTTGCTAAATACAGTTTGACAAACCAAATTGTTTTTGAAATATTCAGAAATACAATTAATTTTATAAAATAAATTAGCTAAAATCATTACACAAAACTTTAGGAAGACTGAATTACTTTGTTTTAGCTGAAGTCAAGTAAATGGAGAGTGTGACATAATGCAGATTATGAAATATTGCTCAGTATAGGTTTACAGCTTACTCTTTTTTTCTTGGTCATCCTGGGGGAAAAATGGAAAGAGGAACCTGAGGAAGGTTTTCTCTACAACAATATGGATCTGAATGAATTAGTCAGAACACTTAACATTTATGTAGGATTTTAGCAGTTAAAAT
This sequence comes from Gracilinanus agilis, assembly GCF_016433145.1. Taxonomy (NCBI): domain Eukaryota; kingdom Metazoa; phylum Chordata; class Mammalia; order Didelphimorphia; family Didelphidae; genus Gracilinanus; species Gracilinanus agilis. The sequence goes on along the minus strand of NW_025369495.1, from coordinate 2,464 downwards.
GCTCTTTGTTAAAATAAAAAAAGAAATATCAGGTTTCCATAATTGAAACTTTGAATTAAAACTGAAATTGTTTCTAACCTTTGGATCAAATGCCACCATAGCCTCATTACAAATGGTAAAATCTTGACCATATGGAGCATTTGGAATAAACTGCCCCACTTTCACCAGGGTTTCAGTGTCATTGAGAAAGAACAAGTACTCCAAAATGTTATAATGAGCTTCAGAATTTCCAGTATCAACCAAAAACACATGGTCACCAGCACTGTTGTTAAAGTGGGTGCTCTTCAGAAAATTGTGGAGCTGAAAGGAAAGAGAATTATGATTCACTGTCTGGTGCCCAAAGAGAGGAGTCTTACCAAAGTACAATGTATGGCCTATATAGGAGATCCATGCCCTCATGGTCCAAGTGAGTGCTCTTGTTTGGTGAATGTAATAAATATCTTGATTTCTGCAAGAACTAATATAGAAAGTAGACTCTGTATTCAGTTATGCTTTTGTGTTTTCCTGACCAAGGGCAGTGATTTTTATTTAGACTTGTAGACCATAAGCAAATGTGGGCTGAAAAGATGTGAATTGAATTCTGATGAAGAGGATCCTTGCATACAGAGCTCACATCACTCTAGATTGCAAAGAAGTCACATAATTCTCACACCCAGGCCTGGCCTAGGCTCATGTTAACAATTTGGATTTTATTCAATAGACACCATGTTGAAATTCCATTTAAAGAAAGAATGTCCTTTATATTTAATCATATTTTATTTACACTCAATATTATAGGTAGCCTGTCTTTTTTGCTATGAACTGAACTCTGCATGATGTCTCCCGCATCCATATTTTTGGCTTCTCTATTTCCCAATAGAATACACTCATTCAACCTTTTATACCAAAATATTTAGAATAGACTGCCTCATTTTTCTTTTGTATTTATTTTTAATACATTTATATATGTACATATTTTCTTTAACAGTAGATCATTAGCACCTTGATAAAAGACAATCTAGTTTTTTCATTTTCATCTCCATTGTGTAGCACATAGTAGCTTTTCATAACTTCCTAGTGGTTCATTGTGTGGAATGATATTTAAAATTCCTTTTAGTTTGAGTGAAAATATTATGAAATAAAGTTCTCTGACCTAGCCATTCTTTTCAGACTTTTCCCGATTTGAAAATATTTACATGATAAGAGGAAAGTCCAAGCTTCCCAGAAATGGATCAAAGAGTATAACTAAATAATTTTTTTCCTAGAAGTATCTTTACCTAAAGCCCTTTTGAAGGAGTGGTGGCAAGACCTCACTAAGGGCAGTGTCTTCTTTTTACCTAGGGACTAAGATACTGACCTTTACATCCATAACTAATCAGTTGACAAGCTTGTAAATACTTCCTCCACATATCCCTACATCCATCCCCTTCTAGGGAGGCTCCTTATTTTCCCCTGCATTAATTATGAATTATTTTTCACTTTTAAAGCCATTCACAATATTACCACAAGTAATCATTCAGGTATCATTGGACATCACTCCTCCTCCTGCACTCTGCTTTCTCACTAAAAGGGTCTTTATTCTTTATCTCAAACAAGACACTATGTCTCCCATCTCAGAACTTTTATATTTCTTGTCTTACTCTTCTCAAATCTGAAATGCAAACCCTGATTACTTCCAGAACAATATTACAATTCCAGAACCTCCTTCTCCAGGACCACTCTTGGTGATCTCTTTCCCCCTTCAAACTATCAGTGCCTTCTCTTTCTTGAATGACCTTGTTTGTGTCATTTCACTTTTAAATTTATAACCTCAATACCTAGCATATGGTTGGGCACATATTTAGATCTTAAAAATACTATTTGATTTCATTTATGGATTTGTTAGGAAACTAAATGTCTATACAGAGTAGAAATTTTCAAAGTGAATTTGGGAAGGAAGATTCCACATTGAAGAAAAACAAGTCTTTGATTCAGTGATGTAAGAGCAGTACCTAGCATAATAGCTAGTACATAGGGGGCACTTAATGTTACCTGCCACGGTTGAGGCACCCTGGTTTTGGTTTCTCCATCTCTTAGAGATTCTCTCTCTGATGTAATAAGAAGCATTTCATGGAGGGCTCTGGCCACAGCATGCACAGCATTGTAGATGGTGTAACTCATGCCAGACATTGCCATGTCAAAGATGTGCAGAGGAAGAGTTTCCAAAGAAGCATTGGGTGAGCATTCATTTAGCTCCTCATTTTCAGGTTTCTCCAAGCCTTGGAATGCTGAGCACCAAAACACCTTCAGTAAAGAGTCCTCTGGGTATTTGGCAGGGTTCACTGTCCTGAGAAAGGACTTGAAACCAGGAATCTCCTTTGTCATCTGATAAAATGAAAGTGCCCCATGGAAACCATAGCCATTATACCACAAGGGTCTCATGGTGATGTCCCACTGATAAGTGGTGATCCAGACTTTCTTTAACATATAATAAAGAGTAGGCTGT
>NW_025369494.1:0-7188 GCF_016433145.1 Gracilinanus agilis | reverse complement strand
GAGGTTGACCTTGAAATGCAGATGGAGAATCAAATTTAAGCCTCAGGGTACTGGCTATTAGAGTGGTTTCGGTTCTATGTTCTTAAGAACTTGGCTTGGGGCAAGATTTCCCCTTCTAAAGAGGAAAATTCCTTCTAGGCAAAGCTCAAAGAAAGAGACCATCCTATGACAGGTTTTTTTAAGGCCTTTGAGAGTTTTTCCCACTTGTGCAAAGACTGTCTACATCAGAAAGGCTTTTTACCTTTCTAAAGAGCTATTGCAGAAACGTTTCTGGACTTTAAGCTAAAAGTAGTGTTATTGGGCAGCTGAATGGCTCAGTGGATTGAGAGCCAGGCCTGGAGACAGGAGGTCCTAGGTTCAAATCTAGACTTAGACACTTCTCAGCTGTGTGACCCTGGGCAAGTCACTTACCCTCATTGCCTAGCCCTTACCATTCTTCTGCCTTGGAACAAATACACAGTATTGATTCTAAGATGGAAAGTAAAGATTTTTTAAAAAGCAATGTTAAAACTCATTTCTCCTAAAGGAATATGCTAGGAAACCAGCTGAGGACTGCAGCTGAAGGCATAAGCTGGAAGCAAGGAGGTATTCTAAAAACTCCTGCCCAAAAGAGATTTGTCCCTCAGCAATCAGGAGTAACCACAGAACCACCTAAACAGTAGCCAAGTGAGATGAGCAAGAATCTATAGTTGGCAGTACTTGTGCATTCAGAAAACACCATATACCCGTCAGAGCCTATATGCTCTGAAGTCCAGTGAGAAATAAGCCTAGAAAGAGTGTCAGTGATGTTACCAAAAGACTTTGGCAGTCCTGCAACATCAGAGGTATGAATTGCTCTTCTGCTCATATACCGGGGCTACGTGTGTCTCTCCCTCTTTTCTTGCCTTATTGATTTTAAGGCAGAAGAGCAGTAAGAGCTGGCAGTGGGGGTTGTGTGACTTGCCCAGAGTCACACAGCTAGGAAGTATCTGAGGTCAGATTTGAACCTAGGACCTCCCATTTCTAGTCTTGGCTCTCACTCCACTGAGCTGCCCAGCTGCCCCCTACACACATCTCTTAATATGTACCCAACCAAACATGTGCCCTGGATATTTGTTGTCTGTTTTTCTCTACTTTTTCCAAATAATGGGTATGTGGTTTGTGGGACATTGTGCCCCAGATTATGGAGGAAAATGTTTGTATTCCTCTTTTTTCTTACTATATTTTTTCATTAATTGTCTTTTCTTTGAGTTAATTCATTTTCTGGCTATACAGAAAAGGTGAACTCATCAGGGAGAGTTAAGAGCTATGTATACTGGGTGGGGATGGTGACTCCCCAGAGCTGCCTCTGGAGCACCCTTTAGCAGCCTCATCTGGGTGATGAACAGTGTGGGATTGAGAAAACCTCATTCACTGGTGAAAATTCTTTGGATTTCTTTTCCCAGAAAGCTGTTTGTGAGTCTACTTCTAGTGACCTAAGCTGGTCCAGATTCTGATTAAGTGAGGAGGCTCTGAAATTCCTTATAACAAAGAATAAAACAGAGGAAAGTACAGTAAAATTATCCAACACAATGATAATGTCTGACATTATATACAATAATTTGGAAAGTCTAAAAAGTGAGATTCTCCCTTTAGAGGCGGACTCAAACAAAGGTGATACAGAGAGTCCTGATTCAGATGACAGAAGAGCTGCAAGCAGAAGGAAGGAATTCTGCAAAGAGAAAAAGCAAATGGTGCAGATCTGGCCTTGGTGTCCAGTAATCTATCTAGACTATAATCATGACCATAAGACTGTTTTTCTATTTCTCTCTAGCCTTCCCTGCCAGTTCTAAAGGGAAAAGTGATGAAATAGAGCAGTTTCAGAGTAAACACTTCAACACCAGTGGTCTGACTTGGATTTGGCTGTGTCTTTCTCTCATTATGTTACAAATACAGAGGGATTAAATGTGGTTGCCTGTGGTTCTCCCCAGGGCATGGGAGAGAGTGGCCATTTGTGTATGGATGCAGAAAACATTTACTACCTCCTTTAATTTACTTGGCAAAATGTCTTCTGTTTTTGAAATCCTGTATCTTTTGGTATGGTCTGCTCTAAAGATACATTGCTGGGGGCTTCAAATAGTGGTTTTGAATAGATGACCCAAATAGCACTCAAAAATTCAGCATAACTAAGAGGAATACTACCCAGATTTGTACTCATCAAAAGACCCAGGATTTCAAAAGCAGAAGACATTTGGTCAAATAAATAATAAGGAATTAAGTGTACATATATACATACACATATACATGTGTGTATTACAGGTAGGAATATACATGCTTACGTGTACACACACATGCACATACATATGCATTCAATAAATGCTTTAATCTTAAGCTTTGATTCCCTCCATCACCCTGTGGACTTGACTGATGACACAATTCAATTTGAAGTCATTTGCCATGTTCTCAGACTGATTCTTTCTTCTTTAGTTCATGTATTTGCCTCTGTATCTGTAGATATGTATACATGCACATATAAATATATACATATGTGTGTGGATGTATATATATAGTACACATTATATATACATAAATATATATATATAGCATCAATCCAAAATTATTCCATAGTCGTGTTTTTGGTAAAAATCACTTCGAGTTATTTTGAATTGCACTAAGATAAAAGAAACATAAGAACCATTATGACTAATTCTTGATTATCAGCTTTAATGGAAAAAATACTCTGGTAATTCAGCCTTTTTGTTTTACAGATGATGAAATTGGAGAAGTGTCAGAAGGAGGAAGTAGATTACTAAATCCCAATCAATAATATATGGAATTAAATTTGAAGACTAGAAGCATTGATTGTAAACATATGGGCTACAATGGATAATACCCATATGAAAATCATTATCTCCTTCGGAGATTTAGTCATTAGTATTCCAAGCTTGCCTTCCTCATCTTAAGGAAAAGCACTGTGCTTGAGATTATTAAGGAACAACTACTGGCTTTCCCAGCTTCTTCCTCTCTCTACTCTGTCAAAAGATTGTGTGAACCAGTAGTTTCTTCCCTTGACATGTGTGCACATCACCTACCAAAAGTATAGCAGGGCTTCCAGTGTAGTTTCAAGGCAGGAAACAGAAAAAGATGGTACAACATAGGCTGCAATACCTGGTTTACTTTGTCATTCTTTCCCTTGGCTGGGCACCAGATGGGCTTTATTTCGATGTGTTCTATGGCTCCTTTAGTTTCTTATAAAGTATGGAGGGCCAGTGAAGCCATATCTAAGGTATTGAGAATTTGTACCCTAGTACATTGTTGTTCTTCTTCAGTTGTTTTGATTGTCTCCAACTTTTTGTGACCCTATTTGGGGCTTTCTTGACAAATCTTTAAGTGGTTTGCCATTTTCTTCTCCAACTCATTTTACAGATGAGGAACTGACACAAACAATTTAACCCATGTTCACATAGCTAGAAAGTGTCAGAAGCCAGATTTGAACTCCACTCTATCCACTATGTCATTTAGTTGCCCTTTAAAATACCATATTCAGATGCTTTTGGAAGACAGAGAAAGTACTTCTGTTTTCCATCTCTTTCCATCATACAATGGGTAAAGAAATGGGTCTTACTCCTCTTCCCCTGCCTCATCCCTACTTTTCTCCAAAGGGACAAAGAAGTGGATATCCATTGGCTGTAGCACCAGTGAATTTTACACTGGCAACTAATGAGTTATAACAAAACTTCATAATCCCTCAGTCTTTCCCTCTCTACTTATTGAGTTTCAAACTTAACTGTAGATTCTCTCTATCACCCTCTGGACTTTTACTCATGACAATTACCTCAAATAGTCTGAAGCAGTCTGCTGTGTTTCCAGGCTGATCCTTTCTTCCTTAGTTCATCTTCTTGTCTCTGCCTGGGGGACTGTGCCTGTGGTTGCAGAATGATGTGCATTCTTCAAAGGAGTTTCCAGAGCTTCATTATCTTTCAGACAAGTTGTCTGTGCTTATGTTGAAAGCCAGATAGCAAGATTCTATTTCCTGGCAACTCAAAGACAAAGAGATTGATCTTCCACCTCCATTCTCTCAGCCAATTCCATTGATGCTTCAGTCTAAAACATTCCTTTGAGCTGGCAAAATGTTGGTTCAGCAGAGGAAAGCATCCATGGTGCTATATTGGCCTATACTTTGCCATTTCCCATCCTTAAAAAGTCTTCCCAGTACCTTATTAGGTTCATGTCTAGTTTTTAGGTAAAATATAAAATGGGTAATGTTTTAGTGCTCACTGCCCCCATGGTACTTAATAGAGCTCAAAAATAACTGGAAGAAAAAATAGAATAAGAGGAACCTTGCCTTTCTCCCTTATCCCCAGCACCCCCTAATTACCTTTGGAGACCTCTCTGTAGTCTATATTAGAATATCAATGGGTAGTTGCCTTCCTCTTGTCTTCCAGAAAGGGTTAGACAAAGACAGTGCTGGTGAACCTTTTAGCACCTTTTAGTACCCTTTAGACCCTGTGTGCCAAGCCCCCACCCACCAGAGACCAAATGCCCAGCTCCTTCCCCCAAACAGGGAAGGGAGAAAAGGAGGGGAGTGGCCAGGGTGCTCCACTCAGGGAAGAAAGAGGTACATGTGGAGGGGGAGAGCAGAGTAGCTCCAGTACTCCCCTCAGGGGAGGAAGTAAGTTGCTTCCATTGAAATGCTGCACATAGGGTTGGGGAGGCATGGTGGAGATGCATAAGGGAACAGCTCCACCTCAGTCTCTCTGCCTTTCTAGTATCTAATTCTGGTGGGCTATGACATACATGCCCACAGAGAGCTCTCTGCATGCCATCTTTGGAACATGTGCCATTGGTTCACCATCATGTGACTAGGATATTGAAGAGGGTACTAATATTAAAGACTGAAAAAAAAGGGCTAATACACTATTATTTTTCTAATGAAAACTAGGCAAAAAATTCTCAATATGAGATTATTATAATTACTTTTCACAATGTGTGAGCAATGAGATAGTGGATAGTCTAATCTGAGAGCCTTCTCATCCTGGAAAGTACTTCCTCCAGAGAATGACCCATAAATCTTGTTGTCATTAATGGAATATTTCCTAGAATCTCTACTTATTGGTAGAAGAAGGGAAATCGATTGCTTGGCCTGAATGATGCCAATAATTTGGACAAACAGAAAATAATATATTAGACCCTTTTAAACAATTGCTCACCATCAAGTGAAATTTGGTATAAGGTATGTTTGACATTAGCTAAGGGTCATTAATTTTCTGAAGTACCAAAATATTTAAAGGACAGGTTTACCTATAAAACCACCACACAGTAGGAATCCTAACAACCATGTAATAATCAGGCAGTATTCCTACAAAGGTCAAATATTGAAGGAAAAATATTATTTTACTTATTTTGGGCTTCCATAATTTTTCATATTGGGATTGTAATTTTTTCACATTTTTCACTGTCTGAGATTCCATTCTCTGAATGCAGTTATCTGAACTGTTTCTCCTACAAAGTCATAAACAAATACTATTGAATATACATCCTTCCAAACCACAAGGCAGTGCCTAAAGTAAAATACAAATAGAGCCCTGATGTTATACCACATTGATTTCTGTCTGAATTTTTTTTAATAACCATTCATTCTGTCCCCACCCACTCAAGGCTAGAGCTCTTGGCAGCATCAATATTCATAATGTTACTTAGGGGAAAAAATTAGAAGAGAAACAATTTATGATGTCTTGCCTGCTCACCAACAAAGGTGAATGATTCCATGGTCAATATATTAGGGATATCAGGCATTTTTTAAAAAACGTATTTGCTTTGAATGCATAAAGTTTATGTTCCATAAATGGCAAATGCTATGAAGGAGAATGTGTGATATATCCTGAGAGTGAGTCAGCAAAGGAAATTTGTGTTTCAAGAAATATGAATCTCTAACTCTGTTGGCATTAATCAATAAACTGAAAACCATTTTTTAGGGGATGAAAACTAAGGTGAAGCAATTTTCCTTAGGGCACAGATTCTTTTTTTTTTTTAAGCAAAGACTTGAATTGCTTTGTGTGGTCTCTACAATCCCAACAAACTCTGAATAAAAGAATTTATCTTCCCTATTAATTGCTATTAAATTTTTTTAATTAATTTCCCGGGGGGTTAAGTAATATTTTTTCTGGAAAGGGGGTGGTAGGCCAAAAAAGTTTGGGAACCACTGATTTTGCCAGATGCTACTTTCTTTAGTATAAAGAAGAGAAGTAAAAGCTGAAAAAAATGAATAAATTTTTAAAAACTGGAAGTCTGTCAACATTCTGACAGGGATTTTCTAGAGGTACTTCAAACCTAGAGTACTCTGATTCCAAGGGTGGAAATGAAATAGAAATCTAGCGTACTCAGATGGCAAAGGTCCAGATACTCTGGGAGAAATGGAAACCAAGAACATAGTGATCTGAATGTTTCAGGAAGGTCAGAAATTGGTGGTGCTCTAACTTGGAAAGTTCTAGGAGGACCTGAAATCTGACAGATACACTAGGTCAGTGATAGACAAACTATTCCCAGTGGGCCAGATTCAGGCCATAGTTTGCCCATCACTGCCTTAAGCAATTCCCTAATCACTACATCTGGATGTGGGGGCATAGTGATTGGGGAATTGCTTAAGGCAGTGATGGGCAAACTATGGTCTGAATCTGGCCCACTGGGAATAGTTTGTCCATCACTCCACTAGGTGATATAGAAGACAGAATCAAGAAACCAGGAAACCAAAGGCAGCACTACACAGGATCTTACCACCCCAAATGATCATGTGGAAGGAGACAGAGTTTGATACTGGCATAAAATCTCAAGACAGAAAATGAATTTAGAGATACAAGTAAACTGAACAAGATAACAAACACAATAGAAAAGTGCTATGTCAAGAGATACCCAGCAGGTTAAACCTAGAAGAAAAGAGTAATTCTATGATACATTTAAATAGTATCTCAAGGGTTGGAAATAGCTTGAGCAAAAATCCATTAAAGTAACCAGGAAAAAAATTAAATGAGATACAAAATAAAATTATTTATTACATAAGAGATCTAAGAGAAAGAATTAAAAGGAAAATAAGTACTTTAGTTTACAATAGAAGGTATTAAAAACAGATAGTGGAGATAGTTAGGTCATTCAGTGGATTGAGAGTCAGACCTAGGGACAGCAGATCCTAGGTTTAAATCTGACCACAAACACTTCCTAGCAATGTGACCCTGG
>NW_025369493.1:0-3993 GCF_016433145.1 Gracilinanus agilis | reverse complement strand
GCTCAGATCCTGGAGTGGTTTGTCATTTCCTTCTCAGTTTATTTTACATATGAGGAAACTGAGGCCAATAGGGTTAAAGGACTTGCCTGGGGTCATACATCCTGGAGTGGTTTGCCATTTCCTTCTTCAGTTTATTTTACAGATGAGGAAACAGAGACTAAGAGGGTTAAAGGACTTGCCCAGGGTCATATGGCTAGTAAGTGTCTGAGGCTACATTTGAACTCAGGAAGATGAATCTTCACTCTATCCACTGTACCACTTAGATCCAGCTGCCCAGAGAAAGGGCTTGGAGGATCTTTTTACCCATCATTTGCCTTTCTATTATACATATCCTCCTTCTTTCCCCAGTTTCCCTGATGGAAACCCACTGCATTATGGTCCGTTGACCTTCTTTATCATTATAAACCCTAATTATAATCTGGGAGGCAGTGGAGAGAACATTGGGTTGCTGTCAGGTGACCACTTACTTCTGCCAAATTATGTGATCTCAGTTTATTCATCTGAACAACGAGAGGTCTGGAGTCCCTGGCCTCGGAGGCCCCCTCCAGCTCTGATCTCTAAGCTCTGATCCTTGGTCTCTCTAATCATCATCAAAAGCCGGGGACAATGAATCATCTCAGGGCACTGAAGGCACTGACATGCCTGGTCAGCTTAGAGAGAGTCAAGGGAACGTATAAGGAATCATAGGAGATAAAACTGGGAAAGCAGGCTTGGACCAGATTCTGGGATGCCCGGAATATCAAAGCTTTCTTTGCCAGACAATGGTGAGCCATCAAAGGTGTGGGAGCCTCATCCATGCCAGGCTCGGGTAAGATCGAGCAGGCAGTCCTAGACAGGGTCGATTGTACAGGGGAGACGATGCTGCAGCGGTTCAGCTCTGACGAGATGGGGTGGAGAGGGCTGAAATGGGCTGGTGGCAGGAGAAATGGAAATGAGGGGATGGATGTGAGAGGAAGGCTTGATAAGCCTTGACATCCACCTGTCAGATCAGAAGGAAATCAAACCCAGGCTTGAACCCTTCCCCCCACCCCCCTGGGAAACCATTATTAGCAGGCTGCTTTCTGCCATCGCAGGCACCTTTCGAAACACAAACAGTTTGCCAGGCAGTCGAGCTCGGTGTTCTGTTGGGGAGCTTTTCTCTTTTCTTGGTACTTCTCACCCCAGATTAGGCAGTGAGCTGGAACTGAAGCCTTCTCAGGATAATCGAGAAGTCCTGCCAGCTTCAGGGACTCTTATCTGCAGAATAATTGGTTCGCGCTGGAAGCAGCTGTTCGTTAGCAGCCCCCAGATCTCCTGAATTCCTCCATTTGTTGAGGAGAGTCCAGAGCCTTCGGGAAGCCCCAATGCGCAAAGGCTGGTGGGGAGGGTTTAGACATAAATGCACCATCACGTCTGCTCTGTCTGCCTGAAAGTAACGTCTCCATTCATTCACTCCGTCTTCCCATTGTCCTCCCTTGAGCACCTACTATGGGAAGGTTTTGAGACTGTAAAGACAGTTTCTGCCCTCACGGATGACTCCAAGGAATAACAACACACGCACACAAATAATTATGGGCAAGAGAAAAATATGAGTGCTCTAAGAAGGGTGCAAACGTGGGACTAGACCCCTCGGTCTAGCCAATCCTGGATCATTAGTTGAGGCTGTGCTTCAAATTCCAAATAGCCATCCTGGCTACCTTGCCATCCGCCCTGCTCTACCTCAATATCCATGGACTAATCCCTTAAAAGTGCCCCTGATGGGGACAGCTAGGTGGCTCAGTGGATTAAGAGCCAGACCTAGAGACTGGAGGTCATGGGTTCAAATCTAGCCTTAGACTCTTCCTAGCTGTGTGACCCTGGGCAAGTCACTTAATCCATTCAGCATTGGAACTCCTGCCCTGGAATACATATAATTCACTTTATCTATCTATCTATCTATCTATCTATCTATCTATCTATCTATCTCTCTCTCTCTCTCTCTCTCTCTCTCTCTCTCTATCTATCTATCCATCCACCTACCCATCCATTCATCTATATGTCTGAAATATGTCCACACATATATGTCTGAAAACATTTATATAAATATAAGTGACATATATTGTTATATCATGTCTTATGTTATATCATTTTATATTTACATAAAATCTCTTCCATTCCATACACAATGAGAAGGGGATTGTTGTTTAGTCCTTTTGCAGTTGTATCTGATTTTTCATGACCCCATTTGTGGTTTTCTTGGCAGAGATACTAAAGTGGCTTGTCATTTCCTATACAGGTAGGGAAACTGAGGCCAACAGAATTAAGGAAGTGTGAAGATGTCTAATTAATTTTATATTAGTGGTCTGATTGTGCTTAGTCCCCTACTTAAAAATATTCATTGACAACCATGATATTTAAAGTCCAAACTTGTGCCTGGAATCAGAGGATGCAGTTGCCAGTCTCATCTCTGATTCTTATTGCTTTGGCATCTTCGCCAAGTAACCCAACATCCCTGGGATTTATTTTCCTTACTGGTAAAGTAAGGAGATTGGAGTAGATGTCCTACTTCTAATTCAATGATTCTTAGTCTAGGTGGCACCATTGAACACAGAGTGTCAGGCCTGGAGTCAGAAAGAGTTCAAATTTGGCTTCAGACATATACTCACATTCTGACCCTGGGCAAGTCACTTAATCCTGACAGCCTCAGTTTCCTCATCTGTAAAATGAGCTGGAGAGAAGGAAATAGCAAAACATGCCAGTATCTTTGCCAAGAAAACCTCAAATGGGATCACAAAGTTTCAAACACAACTGAAAAGCAGCTGAACAACAGTGGTGACTGCCCTGTCATTTCCCACTGTCCTATCTTTGTATAGAATAGACCTCCTGCATCCCTGCTAGGGTTCCTCCACATCCTTGCTTCTTGTAAGGCTTGACTTCCTTTAACACTCCAAGTCAGATGCCCCCTGAGGCAGACCCCACTTAAATACTACTTTGACATTTCAGGAAGGTCAGGTGACATGTGTGTGCATGTGTGTGTATGTGTGCATATGTGAAATGGTAACGGGCTTAGTTTGTCTAAGAAAAAGTAATCAGGTATTAAGTTTCCCCAGTTCAGTATTATAGATAGAGAGATCAAACTGGAGTTAGGAAGACCTGGATTCAACTCTTGCTCTTAATACCTGACATAGAAAGCTCTGAATGAATGTTAGCTGATTGATTATTTAGGGCCATTTATGAAGTGTACTGAATGCCAGAATAAAGAATCAGCCTTTAATTCGATAGACAGAAGGGAGTCACCAAAAGCTCTTAATTAAGTAAGTCAGAGCCAAAATAAAAGCAGGCAAGGTCAAGTACAAAATCAATTTGTGAGGCTGGTGGTTCCTTCGGTTCTTACCAGTCTTATCCAGTAGAATTTATGTAATTATTGCCCTCTGGGAGGGCTTGAATTCCTTTCTGGGAGTTCACATTTTTAAGAAGAAATACACCACAGTGAATCCCAGGACTTTGATGCTTGGGGTGAGGTCTAGGCTCAGAGCCTGAAATTTGAGGCGGATGAGTAACAAAGGATTTAAAATTCAGCATGACCTGGTCAGATCAGTGGGTGGAGAAGTACAGCTGGACAAGGGGACCACACCTCAAAGATCTAAGGATTAGAGGTCCCAGAAAGGACCTCAGAGGTCAGACAATCCAACCTCAGCATTTTACAGAGAAAGAAACTGAGGCCAAGGGAGGGGAATAACTATCTAGTATTATATAGTGCTTTAAGGTTTACAAAGCATTTTATACATGTCTTCTCATTTCATTCTTAACAACAACCATATGAGGAAGGAACTAGTATTATCCCTATTTTATAGATAAGGAAGGCTGAGAGAGATGGAGAGACCTGCCTATGCCACATGAATGTCAAGTGGCAGAGGTCAGATTAGAATCTGCTCTTTGACTTCTAACCCAGGTCTTCTCCCCTTTGAACCATAAGGATGGAAAGTCATTTGTTCAAGATCACACACAGGATAACAGGTTCGGAGGTAGAAGGAA
>NW_025369492.1:0-3738 GCF_016433145.1 Gracilinanus agilis | reverse complement strand
CACACCTGGTACACTGGAAAGAGAGGGGGGAAAGATGTCAAAAAGGGAAAGATTACCCTTTTGAGTTCTCTACATCCCTCTCGTCATTGTGCTGTAAGTCCTGGACATGGTGGGCTAGTAGAGGGACGGCTCCATATACAGGATGAATCAGAACAAGGAGGCAAAGACAGAGAAAGAGGCCCATTACAACTAAGAGAATAAGAACAAGGAAGTTTTGCATTGCTCCAGGCATCAGTCCATATGAACCCAATCATGGATATCAATCATGCAGGAGGGTGGCAAATCCTGATGAATACTTTTACATTTAAAAATGTTCTACACATCATCCAAATTCAGCAATACATTGGTCAATCTCCACAAATTAGCTTAAAATCTTAACAAAGTTTTACATCAGTAACATAATATTAAACAGTAACAAGCTACATAAGTATAAGTATAATCAAATTGCAGCTTCTGAAATAACTATAAGATCTGAACCTCAGAAGTCAATTCTAATACATCATCTCTAAAAACAAAAAGCATTAGTTGTCCCATCCTATGTATTCGCTGTTACTCTTTAATTATATCCAGCAGTCAAATATTACAAATCATCTCTTTCTTTTTCTTATCAACACATCATACTTTCCTGTTAGTGTGCATCTTTAATATGAAAAATATGGTCATTTCTGGTCTTCAATTTGCTTATCAATTCATTTGATTTCTGAGCCTCACTTTCTAATTGCAAAATTCTGCCTTTTAAACTGTCATTTTCTTGCCAGTTCTCTTCCATCTTTCTCATAATCTCAGATTTGAACTCTTCAATAGCTTGTGACCAGTTTTCATTTTTTTGGGAAGGTTTGGATATGATTATTTGTTTGGTCTCCTCTGCTGTTTGCTCTGTTGTCTGGATTTTTTCTGTGTAAAAGTTGTCAAGTGTTAAAGATTTCTTCTTGATCTTTCTCTTCTGGGGTTCTTGTCTCTGGCTTACCATTGTGAGCCATGTGCCCTCTCAGCTTTATCCTCACACCCAGGGTCTGTCTGCACTCTTTAGGCTCCTGATGTCTCAGGACCAATTTTTCTCAGGGTCAAGCTTCCTGGTGGTCCCCTTGCTTGTTCCTCTGCCCGAAGCTCCTTCAACAGTATCAGGGCGCTGCTTCCACAGTTGTTTACCCCTCTGCACTGGGTCCCCACTCATGATCTGTGCCTGAGTTCAGAATCCATGTCTGCAGCTGTGACCACAGCAGCGCTCAGGGTCTGTGTTCAAAGTCCGTGCATTATTTAGCCTCTTGGGGTCTTAAGTCTTGCTGCTCTTAGGAACAGGTCCTGGTGACACCAGGTAGCTGCCAAGGACTTAATGGGTGCCCCAAATTTGCTCTAACTCTTGTGCACTGGCTTTGGCACTGTAGGTGGTGTGTGTGTGTGGGGGGTGCTCAACTCACATTTTAGTATAGCTGTTTCACCCCCTTATAGCATGGAAATGCTCCAGTCCCACATACCTTGAATGCTGCGCCCTGTTGTGGGGTCCCTTCATTTATCTGGATTTGTTTTTATGTCCCCTTGAGAAGTCCTATATATTTTTCAGTTAGGAGAGGTTAAGCAGCTGCTTTTTACTCTGCTGCCATCTTAACTCGGAACCTTTTACTCCTGCTTTTTGATTTTTCATTTTTCATAACTAGCACAGAGACATAAACATAGTATTCAATTAACAAACATTTATTGAGGAGCCAAGATGGCAAAGTACTTGGAGAAACTCAGTTGAACTCTCCCAACATTTGCCTCAAAACAACTTTAAATTAATGCATCAAATTGCATTCTTGGCAGATCCAACAAAAATTTGGGGTGAGATGTTTATCCAGCCCAAGATAACTTAGGACACTGGGGTGGTGGTAAACATGGAGTGCAGCGAATGCCATGACAATAATAGCAGTGGGCCTTGGAAGTAGGTACAGCAGCAGGATCAGCTTCAGGAACTCTCAGCCTACAGATGTTAAGGGAGTCAGAAAGAGATTAAAGGGGATCCTGTGCTGGTCCTGGGTATAGTTCTGATTCAAGGTTCCAGGTTCCAGGGTGAAGAGGAACATTAGAACTTATGACCACAGAGGAGCAGAGGCCCTGGCCATAGTTCTGTTGGTGGATAAGAGTGTTTTTCATTGCTCACGAGAAAGCAGTGTCTCTGATCTCAGTTCCAAGGCAACAAGCACCAAGTATTGATTTTCCTTTCCTCCCTTTTGAATTTATACTAGATGGGAGAGGGTTAGGGAAGGAGATACACTATTTATTAGTAGGGGAGAAACAAATGTGAAAGACTGGTGGCAGGATTATGTAGGGTGTCCATCTTATAGAGGGGCACGCTAACAACGGCATAAGCCAGAACAATGATTCTCAGGCCACCAAGGGTTGCTCTTCTTCAGTCTGATGATGTCTGTTGACACAAGTAGGAGGCCAGACTAGAACAGGACTTCAGCTCTTCAGTTAAGTTTTGGTAATTGATTTAGATGGTGAAATAAAAACATTTCAGTATTCTTTAAAAAAAATCCTAAACCCCAACCTTTCTATTGAAAGGTAATCAGGTCTCTTTCTGGTTAAAGATCAGAGCACAGGCCAGGAGAGCAATGACTATCACTTTCCTTGGTTCATTTTACCCTGGAAACATCTGTGATAATGAGATTAAATCTACCCTACCCATCTTTAGATTTAATCAGCAAAGGTGAAACCATCTTCAGTTAACTCACAAGTTGGGAGATCTGTAACCCACATGTGCTAGAGTGAGTAACAAATTAGAATTTACTTACTGCCTCCTGGGCAGTCCTAAGAAAAGTATCTGTTGTGATTGGAAACACAAACCAAGAGAAAGGCACAGGAAGTGATACAAAAAAGGTCCCTTTAAAAAGAGAGTTGAGTAAGCTGAAGTCTTCTTCTGGTTAGTGAACGGGACCTGAAGGAGCTCTTCTGGCTCATGACTAGGACTTGGAGGAGCTCTGAAGCTGGTGAGACTCTTCTTAAATCTTTCCTTTGGAATTCCAAGTGGTGAGTGTAAAGACTAAATCTTCCTGAACTTCTCTTAGGGAACTTCCGTTTCAAAGAGAGTCTGTGACTGAAACTTTTGTTTCTTTTGCCTCTGAGGCCCTTCAGGCCTCTGATTTTCTGGTCTTGGGGATCAAGGCAGGATTTCCCTCAGCTAAGGGTTAATTAGATCTACCTGGATTGAAGTAGGGGATCAGAGCAAATTACCTAGTGTATTAGATTACTTATCCTATCTTATCCTCTCTCTCATTTCCTTATTTCTTCTTCCTCTCCTCATTTGTAAGTAAACTTCCATAAAAGTCATTTTGACTTGAGGTTATTCTTTAATTGAGGCTTGACAATTATTCAATCCCCTAGCAAGCAACCTTTTAATATTCACCCAACCAAAACTTGTAGACATGCTCTAGGTAATGTTCCTAAAGATTGTTAGTGATAAGGTGTTATATAATTTTGATAAAATGTGACAAAATCTAATCAGAATGGCCTTCCAATAATTAGTTTATGTGGCAAAAGTCAGGTCAGATCGTATAGATCTAATCCTATTAAAAACAGAACTCTAAAAACACCAAATTAAGAGCCCATCATTCACTTGAAACTTTAGAGAATTTCAGTTTTTATATAGTACTTGGTTTTTCTATCTTTACCAAAAATCTGTAACTGATATGGACAATGCCGTTAATAGGCTAAATGATCAATAAGGCCCTGACTTGGAAAATTAGCTCTTCTGTCCCATAA
>NW_025369491.1:0-1831 GCF_016433145.1 Gracilinanus agilis | reverse complement strand
ATAGAGAAGTAGAAGGGGGATAAGACAAGGGAAGGGGGTGGTAATTGGAGGGAGGAGAAACTGGGAGTTATAAAAAGCAAAATACTGGTGAGGAGGAACAGAGTGTAAAGGAACAGAGTAGGATGTAAAGGGGAAATAAGAATCAGGACAATACACAGTTAGTAATCATAACTCTGAATGTGAATGGGATGAACTCACCCATAAAACCAAAGAAGTTTGCAAAATGAATTAAAAACCAGAATATGTTGTTTACAAGAAAGACATTTGAGGCAGGGTGACACATACAGATTCAAGGTAAAAGGTCAGAGCAGAATTTATTATGCATCATCTAAAATTAAAAAAAAAAAAACAAGAGGAGCAATCATGACACCAGACAAAACTAAAGTAGAAATTGGTCTGATTAAAAGAGATAAGGAAAGAAATCACATTTTGCTAAAAGGTACTATAAGCAATGAAGTCATATCATTACTAAACATTTGTGCACCAACTAGTACAGCATACAGATTTCTAAAGGAGAAATTAAAGGAGTTTAAGGAAGAAAAATAGTAGCACCATATTGGTGGAGAACCTCAACCTTCCCCTTTCAGATGAATCAAACCAAAAAATAAATTAAAAAAGTAAGGGAAGTGAATGAAATGTTAGAAATATTAGAGTTAATAGATAACTGGAGAAAACTGAAAAGGGATAAAAAGGAATATATCTTCTTCTCAGCAGTACTGTAAGACGAAGGCAAGAAATGGAATTTTTGGAGGGAGGACTGAATCTTGAAAGAGGAGGAGACCAAAGGACAGTTGGAAGAGCACAGAATTCTGGGAAGGATTTTCCAGGAGAAATGGTCTTTTGGGGGAAGAGCTAGAAGAGGGGAGACAGAGGAGACGAGCTCTATGCATCCAGAAGACATCCTTGAGGTTCCTGACCTATTGAGAAGACCTGCTTAGATTGTTTTCATTAACATCTTGATATCTCCTAAGTGCAAGAAGTGCCAATCAGTGTTTGGGAATTCTGGACTCCTTGGGGAGCAGTTCCCTGAACCAACCCCACCCCATTCCTTGAACCTTGCCATACAGTGACCCATATCTGATATTTCCAAACTGAATAGATATATAAGCATAAGATTAGCTGGGAAGGGCAGGTGAAGCTTTGTATTGAGACATAATCTGTCTCTACAAGGTGAGGGACCTGGATAGGGGATTAATCCTAGGGTCACCTGACCCACTGTCCTCCACCATTACCCTGCACCCATTTCCTTAACCTTGTTATCTACAATAAATACTAGAAAAGGCCAGATAGCATTCAGGTTCATTTGGGAGACAGCTGGAGGAGGAAGTGCTGCAGCAAAACAGGCTGAGTTCCATCTTTAAGCCTGACCACCTGTGGTGAAAAGGGGGAGATTTCTGTAAGCCCCAGTTTGCATCAACATTAAACCAGGTCATCACATACCTCACCATGTGGGTAACCCTTTTTTCCAATCTCCCAGGGGCAGCAGGCCTTCCTGGGGTTCCCCAATTTCCAAGGAGACCCCCATATAGTCTCATAGTTTTAGTGGCTATCAGAGAGTGATGAGGGGATTGCTACACAAACTCCATCTTGTTCCCCAGCTATATCCCCCTCTTCATTAGCCCTCTAATACAAGTGGTGAGCCATAAGGATTTTAGAGCCTAATAGAACATTTTAAACAACAGAAAAAAGAGAAAAACCTGTGTGAAAACCAGACGGCAGCCATCTTTTTTTTTGTAAGACACAAGGGAAAAATCTTGAGGAATATCAGCAAGCAGAATCTTTAAAGGAACAGTGACTAGTATTGAACAAAATCACTATGAACGTCTCTGTA
>NW_025369490.1:0-1116 GCF_016433145.1 Gracilinanus agilis | reverse complement strand
CATATTATATATAAGTAATATTTCTAGAAATACATTTATATTCTATAATATAAATTATGTTTATATGACATATTATATAAACCAGGTTTATAGAAATATATTTGCTTATATTATATGTTAGATATATATCAATGGTAGTTCTTGTTATATGGCTAAACTGGGCTCTGAAGAGGAAAAGAAAAGAGGGAATAAATAGAGTAGAAGTCATCTGCTGGGCCTGGACCTACCAGATGTTCAGAAGAAGAAATTAGCCCCTGCAGAGCTGACAATGATCTGGCTGCTCTCCAGCCTTACCAGTGGGAGAATGAAGCCGTTCCTCCCCTTCCCAGGTGTCCAGCCATAAGGGAGAGAGATTCTATCTTCATATTCTGCAGGCAGCCAACGGGCCAAGGCTTGGTTAGATGCTCCCAGTAAAGGAATCCTCCTGGAAACAATAATGGAGAGGTAGGGGAGACAGTCAGGAGGAGAATGACAGGGGGAGAAAAGATCAAGGATCAGGAAGAGAGCTAGGACCGTCTTACCTACAGAGTAGGAAAACAGAGTTGTTGGGGAAAAAAATAAATAGAACATTTGTTACGTATTTATTTGCTTAAGTGTGGGCAGCTAGGTGGTACTGTGGATAGATTGCTAGCTTTAGAGTCAAGAAGATCTGAGTTCAAATCTGGTCTCAGTCACCTCCCAGCTATGTGACCTTGTGCATGTCATTTAACCCTTTCCTCATCTTAAAATGAGCTGGAGAAGGAAATGGCAAACCACTCCAGCATCTTTGCCAAGATGACCCCTAAATGGGGTCATAGTCAGATATGACTGAACAGTTAAGTGTTGTTCTGTGTCTTACAATTTTTATCTCATTTGATCTGCACAATGACCCTGGGGGGCAGGTGCTATTATTATTCTCATTTTGCAGATGAGGAAACCGAGGCAAAAGAGGTTGTGTGACTTGCTCCAAGTTACATAGCTAGGAAGTATCTAAGGTCAAATTCGAATTCAGGTCTTTCCTACTCAGAGCCAGTGCTCTGTGCCCTATGGCCATTCCCAGCTGCCCCATACATTCTTTCTTTCTTTCTTTCTTTCTTTCTTTCTTTCTTTCTTTCTTTCTTTCTTTCTTTCTTTCTT
>NW_025369489.1:0-3235 GCF_016433145.1 Gracilinanus agilis | reverse complement strand
TGGAATTCTATATACTAAATACTATTCTATATTCTAAATTCTATACAGATACAACAGAAGGTAAAGAGTTGGTTTCTTTAATGCTTGCAGAAAGGGAGCCATCGCCAACGGAGGCAGCGGAATGGCCTTTAGAGACATTTCTGCCCTCTGTCTAACCGATAAACCTTTCGAAATCTTACAGCCTTATACAAGGGTGTTTGGGATCGGGAAGACTCAGTTTCAGACCCGACTTCTGCCTCGTATGAACTCATGACTATGGACAAAGACTTCCCCAAGCCAAGCCTCAGTGTTCTCAACTGGAAGATGGGGATGATGGCATTGGGTTGACCCAGTGGTTGGATCTTCCATGGAGTCAGGAAGACCTGCGCTCAGATCCTGTCTCAGACACCAGCTGGGTGACCCTGGCCAAGTCACTCATCCTCTGGGCCTCGGTTTCCCCATCTCCAAGATGATACGGTTGGACTCATCCAGGTCTGAGTCTATTATCTTTTGCTCTCTCTGTGTCAGGACTTACAGGATTATTGTGAAACTCAGAGATAAATGTAGCCTGTGGAGTTCTCTGCAAACTCCGCAGTGCCACGGGCATCACTCATTCAATTCTCCAGGATATGAAGAAGGGTCTGCTTGGGCTGGGCTCGGGGGAGCCCGCAGGGCTCAGAGCTACGGTTCCTGCCCTCATGATGATTAGTGAGTCTAGTGGGGGGGACACGCCACACACAAACAAAATAACACGTCACGCCTTCGTGGGAGCTAGAAAACCAGCCGCTGGGAGTCGGGCAGGACCGTGACACTGACGGGGAGATGAGGGAGAGCAGAAGAAGCCCGCAAGTCACTTTTGAGTTGGAATTCGAAGGAATCCAACAGGAAAAATGGAGGAGGAGGAGGAGGGCATCCCGGCCATAGAGGACCCTCTGAGCAAAGGCACGAAGACGGGAAAATCCAGGATCTATCCTGGCCACGGAGGGGAGTCTGAGCGGGCTGGGGAAGGGAGGAAGCGGAGGGGCACCGAGTTACTGACTGCCACGTGGGTCAGAAAGACGACCAAATGGGAGGAAACGAAGCCCCAGAAGTCGGGCTGTTGGGCAGACGTCAAAGGGACATCCCTGAAAAGTCGAGCTGGCCCGAAAGGAGGGCCCACGGGAGACGGTTCTGGGCGAGCTGGCACCGGCCGCTGTGCGTGACACACTACTGGGGGTCATCTTGCTAAAGCAAACTCCCGATTCGTCCTGGGCCGGACAGGCAGGCTGGTTCCCCGTCGCCACTGCGGGCCACAGAGCGCTCTGCTTTAGATCCACGTTGGCTCAGCCTCTTATTTAAGCAGACAAGGATTTAAGCCCACTCAGGGCACTGGAGACCAGTCAAAAAGACTTCCTAAAACAGAACTATGTATTTTCAGTAGCAAAAAATAAAAAAAAATAAAAAAGCCTCACTGATGGGATAACTGCCAAGAAAAGTCCATTTTTTAGTTTAACAGCCTAGAGAGTGTCGTTTTAAACTACTTGGTAAAATACAAACGTGGCACAATATTCCAAAAATATATCAATGCAGTGAATTCTTTTCAGTCTCTGAAATCTCCTTCTAAATATCAGATTCCCTGAGCACGGAATGCTTGGGCTCTGCCCGGGACAATAGGCATCGCTTGGTGCTGCCTATCAATTTTCCTGGATAACCAAGTCTCCAAGTAAAAAGACAATGAATGACGCCCCCAGAAGGTGGCGGGAGGGGAGGAAGGGCGGCACGGAGGCCACCCCGCCAAAGAACACAGTATTTAGAGTAGTTGTGCTTGGAATAAGTGATGGGAGGAGAGCGGGTCTTGGTTTCCCTTTCTGGAGAAGAGACTAGATTGGAGATTTGGTTAAGTGCTCTTAGATGAGGAGACACCAAAGCCCAGAGGGGACCTTCCTTTCCAGGCTTAGCACCCTTGACTCCCCTTCCTGCACCCCTACTGTCTAGCCAGACTGGCCTACTCACCAGCTTTGTCATCCTCGGCAAGAATTTGTCACCCAATTAAGGCATCCACATGGCTCACTGGATTGAGGGCTAGACCTGAGTCAGGAAGATCTGAGTTCAAATCCAGCCCTGGAGCCTTACTAGCTATGTGACCCTGGACAAGTCACTTAACATAGTTTGCCTCAATTTTCTCATCTGAAAAATAAGCTGGAGTAGGAAAAAGGAAACCCACTCCAGTATCTTTGCCAACAAGAACCCCAAGAGAGTCACAAAGAGTCAGACACAACTGAAACATTACTGACGAGAAGCTATTCTTATAATTTAGGGCCATTTCCAGCTTCAAATCTAAGATCAATTAAAATTACAACTCAGCCATTAAAATAAATTTTAGGTAAAAATCTTACAGTTTGGATTCTCTCATTAGACTGCAAGCTCCTTGAGGGCGAGGGCAAGAACTGTATTTTGCCTTTTTTTGGTAACCTCCGAGTTTAGCACAGTGCCTGGCACTTAGTAGGGGCTTAATAAATGATTGATGGACTGACTGACTCAATTAAACATCAATTTCTCCATTTTTTTTTCCTCTTCACTAATTAAGTTCATTTAAATCTCACTCTTGGCATTTTCCCAGAAGCCCCCTTGAGGCCACCAGAAAGGGATCCTGCATTCGACGTAACCCAAGCCAAATCGTGGAGCACCCGGGAGTCCTTAGAGCCTGCTCAGGCCACGGGACAGGAAGGTAGACTCAGGGGACCGTCCCCTCCGGAAGCTCACCGCCTGTAATTTCTGGGCAAGTGGCTGCTACAAGAAAGGGGGCGATGACCAAAAAGGAGACACGGGAGGTAAAGTCTTCTGAGAAACTGGGCGAAGAGAAAGTCATCTTCACTTGGGAGGTCAGGAAATGGCTCCATGGAGATGCTGCAACTGGAGAGCACAAGTTTTACCCTGTCTACAACCGAATGATGGAGAAGACTTTGGGCTGAGGGGGAAGATTGCATCAGCCACGGTGGGGAATAGGGGGAGAGACATGGCGGCAGCAATGGAGAAGATGGCAGCAAGGAAGGGAGTGTCTGAGGGTGCCCAGAGTGGAGAGCAGGAGCGCCTAACCTTTGGCCGGCCTTGTGCAAATCTCAGCTCTGGCACTTACAGGTGGTGCGGCCTTGGGGAGGGGCTCACTTCCTCCTCTTTGGTCCTCCTTTACAAGACAACAAAACGGATCCTCTGACTTCTAATGTTCCTCTCAGCTCTGAGACCTCAGATCTTCCATCACTCCAGCCCTTTTTCTACA
>NW_025369488.1:0-4410 GCF_016433145.1 Gracilinanus agilis | reverse complement strand
TTTTCGGCTTTAATGTTTTGGTTTTCCTTTTCAATCTGGTCATTTCTGGTCTTCAGTTGACTTGTCTCACTTTCCAATTGCGAAATTCTGCCTTTTAAACTGTTATTTTCTTGCCAGATTTCTTCCATCTTCCTCAGCATTTCATTTTTGAACTCTTCAATAGCTTGTTACCAGCTTTCATTTTTGGGGGGAGGTTTGGACTTTTGTTTTCCCTCCTCTGTTGTCTGGATTTTCTCTGTGTAGAAGTTGTCAAGTGTTCCAGAGTTTCTCTTGATAGTCTTTTTCTTCTGGATTTCCCTATTGCTTGCCATTGTTAGCCCCGCCCCTTTACAGCTTTGTCTTTGCACTCAGGGTCTGCCTGCGCCTTGCAAGCTCCCGGGGGCTCTGGTCTCCTTGTCCTCAGGGTCAGGCCTCCTGGTAGTTCCCGGTCTGCCCCTCTGCCTGAGGTTCCTTCAGCAGTCTTTGGGGCTGCTTCCACTGCCTCCCTGGGTCTGCAAGGGGTCCTCACTGGAGGTCCAAGCCTGGGCTGGAGATCTTTATTTAAGCCTAGGGCACTGCCTTTGCCTGCACAGATGCTCGCAGAAGCTAGGGAAAGTCAGTGGGCTGGAGATCTTTATTCGCACCTGAGGTGTTGCCTTCAGCGCTTGGGAAAGACTATGTTTTAGGGGCCTTTGTTCCAGCCCGAGGCGGTGCCTTCACCCACGTGGATGGTTGGGGAAAGTCTGTGCACGCTCCCCAGCCACTTGGGGTCCCTCATCTTGCAGCACACAGGTACAAGCCCCAGGGCTGCCAGTGATTATCTGGTTGCCCCAGTTCTGTTTTCACTCTTGTGCGTTGGCGTTGTGTGAGATGTGCGGTGTGGGGGGTGGGGGAGGGGCTTCTTCCTCTCGCGTTTTAGTGAGAGTTGTTTCACCCCTTTATAGAGTGGAAATGCCCCAATTCTGTGTACCTTCAACCCTGCGCCCTGTTGTGGGGTTCCTTCGTTCGTCTGGACTCGTTTTTATTTCCCCTTGAGGAGTCCTGTATGCTTTGGTTAAGAGAGATCGAGCAGCTGCTCCTTACTCTGCCACCATCTTCTAAATATGTGTTTAACCTATATTTTCTATGAACTCCTTTAAGTGAATTCTTTACTTGATCACTGAATAATTATTTACCTCCTTTTTCCTTTATTTCTGTGCAGAATTGAACAGTGAAGTATAATAACCACTGGATAATTTCTCATTTCAGTAAATGAATATCCAATTAACTTGAAAGCAGGTACCTCTGCAAGGGTCTATCTTGCCCATTATTGCTAATTTGTTAAGGTTAATTATTTGCTTTCTAACTGTTATAATCCTTTATTGTAACCAAAGAAAATAATTTTGTTGTTATTGTTTATGTTGAAATATGAAATTGTTGATGCCTGAAGAGAAGCCATTTCTCCACTGTTAGACATTAGTTTGCTCCCTCATGGTCTTGCAGCCCTTCTATGTTTGTTTTTCCTCAAAACCTTCCCTGGAGACTAGCATCATGAAGCAGCAATCAAATGAAAGATTAGGGCACATTCTGAACAAAATTATGGTGCTATAGATTTTTTTCTAGTTTTAAATTGTGCTTATCCCACCAACATGTGAAAAGAATATGATTATTTTAAGTTGTTTGCTTCAATAAACATTCATTGTATGACTACAAGACGTCCGTTACTAGACTAAATGAGGAAGACACAAGAAGGAAAAGTGGGAACATTTCTACCCTCAAAAAGCGTAGTCTATTAGGGTGAAGGGGTATGACCTGTTCATGGACAATTATAACAGAAAATTTAACATATTGGGAGAAAAGGGGGGCATCTGTTTAAAGTTTTGCTGGAATGTTACAGACAGAACAGTTTCAGCTATGAGGGAGAAGAAAGGTTTTGTGCATCAGGTGGCATTTTGGCTGAGCCTTGAAGGGAAAAAAATTTTTTTGACAAGTAAAGGTAAGAAGGAAGCATGTCCTCCAGACATGGGAAACTGATAATAAGGATTACTACATTGAGTCTAGGGGTGGAAAGTGAGTTGATAGCCCATTTTGACAGGAATGTAGTGTGTAATCGATAATACCACTCACTTTCTCTCTGATGCTGCGATTATTCAATCATAGAATTTCTTTTGTCTTTCTGGTGAGTACTAAACTTGATTTGAAAATCTGACAAGGATACATGGAGCAGCACACTGACCTAATGGGTTTATTGACACAGAGTTAGTATCCCAGTTAGAATTTTTAAAACATATGAAAGATTGGAGTTATTTACAAATCAACAAATGTATTATTTTAGGCATTTTAAAAATACTAAACTATAAATATATAAAGATAAAATGTATTATTTTAAGCATTTTTAAAATTCTAAACTATAAAGATACAAAAAGAAAACAATTCCTTCCCTCGGCAGACTTATATTCACCTAAAATGTTATAAGTCATGAAGAGCATAAAAACTTCTTGATTCCCACATTATGATATAGAAACCATCAAGTGCCCATGGGATGTAGAATTATAGTCTTATGACAAGGAACTTCTCACTCAATTTAAAGCAATTTTACAAGTTTGTTTTTTTGTTGTTTTGTTTTGTTTTTTATCCAACAGATATAACTAACACAAATGCAAAAACAAAACAAATTATTGACCCCAAAGAATTTCCATTCTTTTGGGAGAAAATAGTATGGTATAAAGATAAACAGTTACAAAATATACACAAAAGGAGTGCAAAACCTCTGGAGCAGGGGTCGGTCACATATGGCTGTTGAGCCATATCTGGCTCTTTTGAGGGCCATATCTGGCTCTTTCTGCAGGAGCCATTAAGTCAATTTTTTTTCAGGCGCTGTTACAGGAGCGCACACTGTGAGCACTGTACGGCTCTCACGAAATTACATTTTAAAAAATGTGGAGTTTATGGCTCTCACGGCCAAAAAGGTTGCTGGCCCCTGCTCTGGAGTAGGACCTATATGAAGATGAAATAGCAGATCCTGGAATATGATGGTTGTAGAATATCAAAGGGCATAAGGGAAGTAATGTGAAATTCATCTTCTATGTTAAACCATGAAAGACTTCAAATGACAAAAAAATAAAATTTTATGTTTTATTTGAAAGGTAACAGGAAATAACCAGAGGTTCTTGAGTAGGAGAATGGCACAGTCAGACTTCTGACAAAAGAATATCTATTTGTCAGCTGGGAGGAGGATGAATTGATGAGGGGAAAAACTGAAGGTAGGGAAATAATTAAAATGCTTTTAACAACCATTTATTAACCTCTTCATGTACTTGCTGGGCCCTGTACTAAGTATGAGAAAGTCAAAGGCAAAAATAGAACCTGACATCAAGGAGCTTACATTCTAATGCAGGGAATCAAGTGCAGAACTGGATTCAATTAAGGATATGCACAGAATCGATTGAGAATATTCTCAGAGGAGAAGTTGTTCAAAGTGGGCTGTGGGGAAAACCTTCTGATGAAGACCATTTCCAAGCTGGGTTTTGAAGGATATGAAGTAGAGGTTAAGAGGGAGAAGTTTATATGAATAAGGGACAACCAGGCTTGCAATTGGTTCTGTCTATGAAAACTCTGGATCTCTGAGAACAAGAAAAATCTTGCTTTCCTTTCCATCATCAGAGAACTTGAAACAAATGCAGCTTTGGGCTGTGGGAGTGGGTTATGCAGAGAATCTTAGCACTGTAGCACTTATTATAGATGTGTGATAGCAATGGATTTCTTTTGTATTCCAGCCACATGGGGTCTACAGGCCCAACAGAAAGTCCAGTTAGGCAGGTATCCTGTAATGATGGGTTGTGTAGACTAAGCATTTGAATGCCACCACTTTGTGTGGTGCCAGATACTTTTCCTGACTGTGACTTTTAATGAATTTAGCTCCAGAGCAATGGCTTTTAGAATTATTTAATAGATTTTTAAAGATAAAGAAACTTTGAGCAGTTGGAACACTGTTCTGAGGGGAACTAACCTTGAGAACAGTTCTACTGTAGTTCCCTAGCAGTGTTATATTTAAAAAATAAGGAGGAGGTAGCAAATATTTTTCCTTTTTTTTTTTTCAATCTCCAAAAAGCCTCAGGATTTTACAGCAATGTTTGTGGTATCAGCAGTTGCTTCATCAACAGTTATGCAACAGGAAGATGCTACCAGGAAGTCTTTTTTTTTTCACACTATAGCTAACTAGTGACAGTGGGGGTTGTGGGTGTGGGAAAAAAATAAGCAGAAATACTGTAAGCAAAGGGTGGGATGGAATGTCAAAAACAAATAATACCCAATATCCTGGGAACAATGTTAGGTAAAGAGATTTGTTACATTCTTCCTTTTTGAGATAGAAGTTTTGCATGCAAGAGAAATGGAAAATGTTTCTATTTCTAAAATAAAGTCACTAAAGCGAGAAGATAAAAGACATTTCAC
>NW_025369487.1:0-3638 GCF_016433145.1 Gracilinanus agilis | reverse complement strand
AACGTTTCTTACAAGACAGAATCTGGACTAGATCCACAACTGAAGAGACACAAAGCTGGTGTTGGTGCGGTTCACTTCCCCCTACCACTGGCTTCCTCATTCCTTCATTCCCTCCCTTTTCCTGCACAATTAGCCCTGATGGGGGAGCTGGAATGGGGTGGGGGGGGCGGTGGGCATCCCTCTTGAGAGTTGGGGCCAAAAGCTTCATCACTCACTCTGGACCACTCTGGAGAAGAGGGAGGCTCCGCTGGGCCTCCAATGACAACCACAAAGGAAGCCACGCTGGGCCGAGATCTGCTCTTTGGACCCCCCAGGACTATATAAAGGGTTCTTTGTATATGGCCTCTGCTAGGGAGCCTCGAGAAAGGCCTGTTCTGAGGGGCTCCCCCTTCCTTCTCCTCACAGGCCAGCCCTCGGGCTTTGCCCTGGGATCCCCCTCCACTCACTCAGTGGATTTCTAGTTGGTAGATGGTATTTGTTGTCTCCTCCCTTGACTAGAAGTCCCTAGGGGGCAGGGGACCAAGCAGGCCCCGAGTACTGCTGCTTCCTTCAGAGGAGAGCCAGCCTTAAACCCTGCTCTTGGGAGGACCCCTTGAGGGCAGCCCTGACAGCTGCATAGCCCTGACAACTTCTGTCCTCCATCACAAGGAAACAGCTTGTCTTCTGCGGAGTCAGGACTGCCCTTGGGTCCTTTGAGGCGGCACAGACCCAGGCCACACTGGGAAGGGCCTCTGGCTTCCCTTGACTGACCCAGACCCTGGATTCACCAGGCAGGGAAGAGCCGGGCCCGTATTCAAGGCAGGAGTGCTGGGCTTCCCAAGCCCAGCAATGAGCAGTCCCTGCCTCACAGCTGCAGCCACATGAGGAAGGGGCGCCACATTCCCTCTTTGGGAAGGAGCCAAAGTCCTGGGCGCCAGAGCTTAGGAAAAGGCCTTTGGAGCCCAGCAGAGCTGAGCTGGCCCCAGGCTTCTGAGCAGCTCTGCCCAGAAGCAGCAGCAGCCCCCCTCTGGGGACCTCTGTTTACTCACTCAGATCAGACATGGGGAAAGATAGGGGTCAGCCCTCGAGGGTCCAGGGGCAGGAGGGCACGGGCGGCCAAGCTCCCATCAGCTGCCTGAATGCGTGGGGGCTGGGGCTCTGCAAAGCTTCTGGGGTGCCGGGCTCCCTAAGGAGGGCTCTGGTTTGCTGCCACCTGGACCAGGGAAGGGGAGCCGCCCCCACGCAGAGCAAGGGATTCCCTACCCCCCGCCCCCAGGGGTCAGGCAAGACCACTCACAGGACATCCACGTCTCACCCATGGCAGGCCCGGCCCCCAGACGACCAGGTCGGGCTGTCTACACTGGCTCTGCTGAACCTCCAGGTATCCCCGGGCACATTCGTGCCCAACAGTATGCATGGAGGTCCCAATGCAAGGAGGCCTGGCGCCTTGTCAGACCAGGAAGACCAAGAGCCAGCCTAGACTGCAGCAGGGCTCTAGCCCGGAGAGCCTGCATGGGGGGGCCGAGAACTTGGGGCGCACGTCATTGCAGAGCCAGAAGGACTCCGAGTGTGCCACGAGCTCCAGAGGTGCCCACGAAGCCGCCCTGTGGCCTTGCGAGGATGCAACGAGGGAGGCCAAAGCGAAATGTGCCAGGAGAGTCCCAGGAAGAACCGGAGCCCCAAGAGAAGCTGGGGAGCCCAAGAAGGGGGCCCCGAAGGGGCATAAAAGTGATAGGGGGGCCCGTGGGGGGCAGAATCGCCTTCCCTTGTCCCTAGCTGACAAGCGTCTGGCCGGCCTTCACGCGAAGGTGGGCTTCGCCATGCGTTCATTCATTCACTGGAAAGGTTCCCCATCGCCTCCCAGATGGAGACCCCTCCTCCTTCTCTCCCAGTTTTCTCTGCTGCCTCCCCCCCCCCCTTCCTTCATGGCCCAGCTTCTCCAGGAATGCTCTTGTGCCCCCCTGGAGGCCAGAGACTGTCTTTTGTCTCTCCTGATCCCCTGGGCCCAAAGCACAGTGCTGGGCACGCCAAGGGGCCTCCGTCTGTCCACGGCTCCCATCCGCTATTCCTGGGACACCAAGAGAACCCTCGATTGGACTGGCTTTGTGGGTCCACTAAGACAAAGGCGCTCCACGCCCATCCTCTTCCTCTCTGCCGCCCGGAGGGATGGCGATGGCTCTGCGGGCAACCTCTGTTGGAGTGTGGAGCTGACTGGACAAGCCTCCCTCCCTGTCTGTCTGCCTCTCTATCTCCCATCTCCCCACCTTTGTCCAGACTGCTCCGCATGCCCAGGATGCCCTCTCCCCTTCCCTGGGCTTCCCAGAAGCCCTTGTTCCCTTCCAGGCTGGGCTCCTCCAGGAGGATCCTTGCTACTGGACAGCCTCAGCTCTGGCCCTTCCCCCTCTCCCCCCCTCAGGGCCTCGTTGAAGCTGGGGAGCCCCACAGTAGACTCTTGAAGGAGGGAGCGTTCCTGGTGTTTCAGTGGTCTGAGTGCGAGTCCCCAGTGCGGGTGCCCCAGCCGGTTGTTAAATGTCCAGTGTGAGCACTTAGCCTTCCCTGCCCCTCCCCCAGCCCTAACCCAGGCAGGGCAGCACTTCTGGCAGCAGACAGCCCCTCCCCAGCCTGCCAAGGGCTTCCTGTGCCCCACTGGGGGGCCGGGCCAACATCAGAGACCCTCAAGGGGAGGGGCTGGCCCGCCCAGCACCTTCGCCCACCATCTTCCCCGAGCCTCGAAGTCACTCCTGGCTACCAGGATGCCCCCACTTTACAGCTGAGGAAATAGAGGCAGACTGAAGTGACTCACCCAGGGTCACACGGTCAGGCAGTGTGTGGAGCCCAGAGGAGCGGAGGGAGAATGACCCTGGCTCTGGGCGTGGCCCGCCTGGAATAAGGGCACCCTTTGGATCTGGGCTCTGCACCTGCCCCGGCCCAGCCCAGGGGAGGGGGGGCCACGTGGGGAGCAGTCCCTGGCCCCGCCCTCTCCCGCCCCGCCCCCACGCTCCCCTAGACTGAGGGAGGCAGCCAGCGGGAGGCGGCAGCAGCAGCAGCAGCGGTGGCGGCAGCAGCAGGAGGATCGGCTGCTGAGGAGGAGGAGGAGGAGGAGGCAGCGGCAGCAGCGCACACCGAGACCGAGACGGCAGCAGCCGCAGCAGGGAGCGAGCCCAGGGCCGGGGCCCGGGCCACGGTGGAGGAGCCGGACGCCGCTGCTGCCTCCACCTCTGCTGCTGCTGCTGCTGGGGGCCGGGGCGCCATGGGCGTGGAGATCGAGACTATTTCCCCGGGAGACGGTGCGCGGGGGAGGGCTGCGGGGCGGGGGCGGGGGCGGGAGCGCTCCGCTTCTGGGCCCCTGAAGCTCCCGGTTCTGCCCACAGGAAGGACCTTCCCCAAGAAGGGCCAGACGTGCGTGGTGCACTACACAGGTAGGGGGGAGGGGCGCAGCCTGGGCCCGGAGCAGGGGGGAGGGGCCGCTCCAGGGTCCAGGCTCGCCCCTCCCCCGCCCACTGATTCTAGCGCCTCCATCCCAGAGGGCTGCACAGAAGATGCTGAGGCCCCGCAGTGACCACCTTTCAAGCTGGGCCCATTTCCCAGGCCAGAGGACGCACTACCTGATGTCAGGCGTTGCAGTGACTCTCCCTCCAGAGGCCGCCTCCTCCGGGCAG
>NW_025369486.1:0-8796 GCF_016433145.1 Gracilinanus agilis | reverse complement strand
ACATGACAAAACCAGTGGAAATGTGCTTCGGCCATGGGTGGGGGAAGTGCGGGGGGTGAAGGGGAAAATAGGAGCATGAATCATGTAACCATGTTAAAAATGATTATTAATAAATGTTTAAAAAAACTAATTGGAAATTAAATATGATTCTCCAAAATAATTTAGTGAAAGAACAAATCACAGAAACCATTAATAATTTCATTGAAGACAATGACAATGATGAGACATCTTACCCCAACCTATGGGATGCAGCCAAAGCAGTTCTAAGGGGAAAATTTATATTACTGAGTGTATATATTAACAAATTAGGGAGGTCAGAGGATAATGAATTGGGAATGCAACTTAAAAAACTAGAAAAGGAACAAATTAAAAATCCTCAGAGGAAAACTAAATTAGAAATACTAAAAATAAAAGGAGAAATTAATGAAATTGAAAGTAAAAGAACTATTGAATTAATAAATAAGATTAGAAGCTGGTATTTTGAAAAAAAGATTAAAAAGACAAAGAACTGGTAAATCTAATAAAGGAAAGAAGAAAACCAAATTCACAGTATCAGAGATGAAAAGGGAGACCTCACCACTAATCAAGAGGAAATTAAAGAAATCATTAAAAACTATTTTACCCAATTATATGGCAACAAATTTGGCAATCTATTTGATAATGGATGAATATTAACAAAAATATAAATTGACTAGATTAACAGCAGAAGAAATAGAATACCTAAATAATCCCATATCAGAAAAAGAAGTTGAACAAGCCATCAAAGAACTCCCTAAGAAAAAATCCCCAGGACCTGATGTATTCACAAGTGAATTTTATCAGACTTTCAAAGAACAATTAATCCCAATATTATACAAATTATTTTATATAATAAGAAAGAAGGAGTCTTACCAAATTCCTTTTATGACACAAATATGGTACTGGTTCCAAAGCCAGGTAGATCAAAAACATTGAAAGAAAACTATAGACCAATCTCCTTAATCAACATAGATGCAAAAATCTTAAATAGAATACTAGCAAAAAGACTACATCAAGTAATCAAGAGGGTTTTCCGTCATGATCAGGTGGGATTTATACCAGGAATGCAAGGATGATTCAACATTAGGAAAACCATCCACATAATTGACCATATCAACAAGCAAACCAACAAAAACCACATGATTATCTCAATAGATGTTGAAAAAGCCTTTGACAAAATACAACACCCATTTCTATTGAAAACAATAGAAAGTATAGGAATAGAAAGTCATTTCCTAAAAGTAATAAACAGTATATATATTAAGGGAACAACAAGCATCATATGCAATGGTGATAAATTAGAAGCCTTCCCAATAAGATCAGGAGTGAAACAAGGATGCCCATTATCTTCTCTATTATTTAACATTGTACTAGAAAAACATTAGCAGTAGCAATTAGAGAAGAAAAAGAAATTGAAGGTATCAAAATAGGCCATGAGGAAACTAAGCTGTCACTCTTTGCAGGTGTTATGATGGTCTACTTAAAAAATCCTCTAGAATCAATTAAAAAGCTAGTAGAAATAATCAACAACTTTAGCAAAGTTGCATGATACAAAATAAATGCACATAAATCATCAGCATTTCTATACATTTCCAACACATTAGAGCAGCAAGAGGTAGAAAAAGAAATACCATTTAAAATCATCCTAGACAATATAAAATACTTAGGAATCTATCTACCAAAAGAAAAACAGGAATTATACGAACATAACTACTAGTCTCAGTTTACTAAAAATCTATAACGAGCGACAACCCACCACCCCTTGAAGCAGTCTAAACATATTTTTGTGCAGTTCTAATTTTTAGGAAGTTCCCTTACATCAAAAGAAAATTTAGCTCTTTATTACTTCCACTATATTTCCACAGTCTAATTGTTAGGAAGTTCCCTTATATCAAAATAAAATTTAGCTCTTTATTAATTCCACTCATTTTTCTCTAGGGCCAACTAGTACCAAATAGAAGTAAAAGCTTTGTTCCACATGACAGGTCTTCAAATACATGAAGGCAGATATGATGTTCTTTACCCACCCCCATCTCAGTCTTCTCTTTTCTAGTTTAAACATCACCAATTCCTTAATTAATCCTTATATGTAATGGACTAAGACACTTCTCTATTCTGATTGCCTTTCTCTTTATTCTCTCTAGCTTATTAATGCCTTCTTAAACTGTCATGCTTATAACTGAATGTAAAACACCAGATGAAGTCTTGTTGGTGTTATGAAATAAAAGGGTAATATTGATATGTTGAGGAATAAATGGAATATAGGAAATTAAGGAATGAATGGGGAATATAGGAAGGGCTAATCAATCAATGAGGCTAATCACAGAGGCTAGGTACTTGAAAGTACTGGGAGGAAATAGGCTGGGTCCTTCAGGCAGGGAGACTATCTCTACAATATAAGAAGAATTGGTCATCCAGAAGTGATATGAGTCTGGCTGAAGGGTTTATTCAGCCTCCTACTGTTAATTCTAAGCTCCCTTGAGGGAAGAGTTGAGAGGCCCCTCTCTGCTGGTGAAAACTGAAACCTTACAGGAAGTGGAGGCTGGCCACTCCCTGCCCAAGATGGATGCCTGTATTTGCCCTCAAGAAATAAAGATAGTTACTCCTTTCCTTCTTCAGCCTTTGCCCTACTAGTGGGTACAATGATTCTCCAGAAACTCTTTGTATAATATCAAAGAGATTGATTATTGCCAAGGATAAGGTGATGTGAGAGGAGATTAGTGTTTGGTAACTGCTTCTAAAAGAAAATATGGTCCTGGGGGAGGGGTCACTGAAGAGGAGATCAGGGAGAGGGAGCCAGCTTCCCTCAGCCAAAGGTAATTTCCCAGCCCTGATGTAAAGGTTGAGCAGATTGTTCGATGAAGTGAAGGTATTGTTTAGGTCCTTCCTGCCTGTCTATAAAAGCTAATCCCCACAATTTCCACCCACCAAATCACCCTTTCTCCCTGGCCCAAAGGGGAAAATCCAGGGAATAGCAGGATGTTAGTGGAGAAGTCCAAGGAATCAGGCAAAGTCCAAAGCTCCAGAAGCCAAAGGCCCTTCAGTTAGTATTCCAGGGATATTTATAGTCTCAGGATCTAATGGTTTTCCTGTGAGGCCAGGGTCAACATTCTATCTGATCCAACTGTCAGAGCTGCTATAGTTGGTTTACAAAAGCAAGAGCTTTTGCTGCAACCCTGCATTACATTGGGGATAGAAATAGAGGGTACATTAGGACTACCACTGCCCTATTCCTGGAAGGGATATTAATGGAGTACTAGATCTTTTTACTGTTGCATCATACTGCTTATTCATTCCACCTCTCACACGATCTCAGAACAACTGCTTAATATAATCTATTTTTCTCTTTCAAAAGGAATAGAAAAATATATTGTCAGGGGTACTTAACCTTTTTAAGTATGTCAAGGTCTCCTTTGTGTGAAAAGTGAATTCTTTGTTCTTTATCTATTTTGAGTTTACACTTGTGAAAGGAAATCCTTTATTCCCTTTGCCTATTTTGAGTTAACACTTGGTTAACAATAACTTAAGTACCCCTATTTAGTACCTCAATAGATTGTGAAGAGAGGATTAACTCTCCTTTGTCTACTTTTGAATTGAATCAACAAAAGCTTGAACATCCTACTTAGAACTAGGTGGAGGAGCTCTCCACCCTTTCAATTCAATCAGCCAGGAAATGAAAATTCACATCTTAATCAGCCATGAATCTGTGAAACCTTTATATGAGTATTCACCTCTCCAGAAGGTGAGTAGTGGTTCCCACAAATACTGTCCCCTGGGTAGTAATGGGCAATTTGGAAGCTGTCATTGGCCCTTTTGAAGAGGGGAAGGGACAAGAAGTCACTATAAGAGACCCTCAATTTCTGAGCTAGAAGTTGAATTCAAGAAGGAAAATCAGCTTCGATAAGATGTTAGACTTTAAGAAGAAGGTCTACTCAAGGAAGAAAGTATGCCTCAGGGGTCACCATCAGCTTGAGTCATTATCTTGACCTTGGAGGAAATTTGGGTGAGTGGATAGCTTGGCTTTCCCTTCCTGTCTTCTGGGGAGAGTTTAATTCCAGTTGAAGGTCAACAAATCCCAGCTAAGTTGAACACTGGAGCAATGTTTAGTTAGACAGGCTAATGTCCTCTCTACACTTTTGTATTTCTCTGCTTTCACTCTTTCCACCTCTTTTATAAATAAAAGCTATTCAAGTCATTTCAACTTTGAGCAATAATACTTTGAATCAGCAACCACCATTATTATTTATAAGTTTAATATATTTTCATCAAACCATTAAAATTTAATTCTTATATTTGGTACTTTGATGAATCCTAAGAACTCTTTCGAATAACATTTTTAAATATATAAAATAAAATACATAGATTACAAAGTAAGGAAAGAAATAATATTGAGTTTTAATATTTGTACTATATTAATACCTAGTCTAAATTCTTTTGTAACACTTTTTGTACTGTTCCTCTCCCCCAATTTGATTATTAAATCATTGAGATAGAGACCACCAAATCTTATAGTTTATCATTTCATTAGTACAGATTGGGCAATAGAATAGTGACGAATGACACTTAAAATGATGATGATGTTGAGAATGATCTTTATTACCCCAGTCCTCAGTTCTCCCTTGGTATCTCAGTGACAATAAGGACATTGAGCTCTTGGGCCAAGAATTCTTAGAATTTTTAGGGTTTTCTGTGGATTTTCTCACAGTATGAGAGAACTACAGAATCACAAAATTTCAGAGTTATAAAGGACTTTGTAGTTTATATAGTCCAGCCTATGCCCTCCCCCCACCATCTCCCTCAAAAACATTTACAATAAGCGGTCATCTGACATCCATATGAGAACTTTCATTGAAGAGAAAACCAATACTTCCTTGAAAGGGTTCATTTCACATTGGGATAGTTTTGATTGTCAGAAAGTTTTCCTTGCCAATTCTGAAATTATGTGGTTCTACAATTTCATGAATTAAAAATATCGCTTATATGTTACTAAATTTATGATAAATTTGTGTAGATATAAATAAATAGAGCAGTTAAATAATACTTTTCTAATTCAAATCTATGATCCTATGTGTGAGGGTGAGAGAAATTAAATAAATTGTTGACATTAAAAAGGATTTTCATACTTTAAAAGTTTGATAGTCTTTCCTTTAGAAAAAAAGAAATCAAAATATCATAGCTCACATACTTAGAGATCACAGGGAACTTTCAGGTTCACCTAGTTCATTTCTTTCATCTTAGAAGAGGAGAAATCTGAAGCCTAAATTGGGACATTAAATTTAATCATTTAATTTTGAATTCCTTGAGGTTAGGGACTCTCTTTTACTTCTTTTTCTATCTCTAGCATTTTAAAACAATGTTTGGCACATAGTAAGTACTAAATAAATGTTTATTGATTTATTATTCATTGGGTAGTGACTTGATGAAGGCTACACAATATGGTGCACAGTTATAATTTGTTTCCAAGTCTTATACATTTTTCCCACTATAATTCAATGCTTCTGCCAAATCATATCTCAACTCATTCCCATCTTCTCCTCTCCTACATTCAGCCTGAAACATC
The DNA here is from genome assembly GCF_016433145.1 of Gracilinanus agilis. Classification (NCBI taxonomy): domain Eukaryota; kingdom Metazoa; phylum Chordata; class Mammalia; order Didelphimorphia; family Didelphidae; genus Gracilinanus; species Gracilinanus agilis. Next base: position 3,218 of record NW_025369486.1, on the reverse strand, counting down.
AGGTATTCTGAACTATAAGGAAGTCTTGGGACAGATTTCTTTTGCTAAGGCATTGTCCATGTATGGCATCCTAAGATGTATTAGGGCACACATATAGTCATGGATTCTTGAAGATTTTGGCAGGATTTGTAAAGTACAATCCAAAGATGGACTTTGTATTTGTCATCCAAGTACCAGATAAGACTTCCAACCAAAAGGTTGGTTTACAGGATGTAATGGTTAAAAGAAAGTTTTTGACAAAATAAGAGAGCAGATTTTAATAATTTAAGTTTTAATAAGAATATAGTAGAGTTATACATTAATATTATCCCTTTAAGCCAGAGGAAAGAAAACTTCTAGCAGCTTTTAATGATGAACAATATAGTTTTATTAAAATAGAGATAGTAAAAGCAAATAGTAAAATGAATTTAGTAAAAGAGAGAAATATAGGAAAGAAGTATAGAAAGAAATTTTCCTAATGTCTATACTAGTTATCCTAAAACGACCTTTAACTGCCTATAACTACTACCCCATAAAGTTCCATCCCAATCAAAACCAACCCAATCAGTTTTTAATCCAAACTCAATTTGGTCTGTCAATGAAGACCAGCTACCTTCCAGAAAGTTCAGGGAAGGGAAAAAAAATCCAACAGCTCAAACCAACAGCCAAAAACCTAAAAGGCAAAAAGCCTTCTAAACGCTAAAGCCAAAAGCTGGATCAGTAAGCTCAGGCACCCTTTTATATTCCAGCAACCAACCCACAACTACCAACTCCCACTAAGCAGTCAAACTTCTCCTCAATAGCCAGCCCTAACTGTTTACAACTGACAGCAAGTGACAGTCTCCACCAACTCATGCTGGCCCAGCATGGGGCTCCTTAGTTTCTACCTCCTGTCACTGTGGGTTGGTTAATCCCTACACATCTCTATGGTAAGAGGACCTCCAGGTCCCCTGTTCAATTAAAAAAGGAATAAAGAATTCCTTTTTACAAAGTGAAGCTTTTAAAAATTATTTCTTCCTTCCTTCTTCCCTTTTTTCCTTCCCTCATTTACATATCCATTCATTCATTCATTCATTCATTAATGCATTTATTCATTTTTCCATGGAAGTTCATAATTTACTAAAGTTGGAATGAGTTCTTGACACAGATATTGAACTTTTATTCCTAAAGTACTATTTTGACCATGTCTCCCTTTACTCAAGAAATTCCAGTGGTTTTCTTCAATCTCTGGATAAAATAGAATATCTTCTGCTTGGTTTTTGAAACATTCAATACTCTGGATCCAGCCCACCTTGCCAGACTTGTTGAACATCACTTGGTATTCTTGGCAAATTGACCTGCTTACTCTTCTCCATCCACAACATTTCATCTTTTACCTCCCTTTTTTTTAATCTCACCTTTTCCCTGACTGTTCTCAGTATCTGAAATGTTTACCCTCTTCATCTCTCAGAATGAGTAGTTTCCTTCAAAAGCTCTGCTCAAGTTTCACCTGTTAGAAGTCTCACTTGGTCCCCCCAGTTGCTAGGGCTCTCCCATCTTCTAAATTACTTGTCAAATATTTTTGTATCTTATTTTTTATGTACATGTTGCACTGCATCCAAAAGTATCAAAGCTCACTGAGTCTAAGGACTATTTCTTTTGTGATTTTATATTCAGCATCTGTTCCAAAGGGATCTAATGAATACTTGTTGAATTAAATTGAATTGAATTCATGAAGGCTTAACTCAAAGAAAATATTTTGTCTTTTCCCTTCTTTGCCTTTCTTTGGTTTTTTTCTTGGCTTTTCCCGAGGTGGCCTGAAGGGGGCCTGCCATGATAGGCTGTCCTTACCAAATTGAAGATCTAGATATCCTTGTGACAACTTGCTCAGGGAGGGAAGTTATTTCCTATTTAAAATTTACTAAGCACTGACTGCCCTCTAGCGGCAATACTGGTTTTTGTACTAACAATAAGAAGAAAATTTCATATTAACATGGTGTTTTGTGAGTATTATAATTCAGCACCTTCTTCAACTTCAGAATACTTCTAAGAAGCAAAAAGGTAAACATGATTATTCCCATTTTATAGAATTAAAAAACAGATCAGAGAGGACTGTAAGATTTCCCATAAAAATGAGGGAGTTGTCAAGATTAATATAGTACCTTTCAGGGTGTCACATCTCAAACATCATATTGTCCAAGCCGACCATCTTACAGGAATGGAAACTAAGGCTCTGAGTAATGAAATGGCTTGAGGTATTTCTGGGACTGGAGCTCAAGATTGTGGTCAATACATGTGATCATAGATTTAGAACTGGAAGGGAAATTTGAAATCATCTAGTCTAACTTTCTCATTTTACAAATAAAGAAACTGAGGCACAAAGTGGTTGATTGACTTGCTCATGGTTACAAAGATTTTTAAGAGGTATAAGCATGATTTGAGCTCAGGCTCATTGACCCCAAATCATCTGTTTCCACACTGTGCCCTTCTTCCTTCCAAACAAAACATTGATCTGTTTTCATAGTCAAGGACAGAAGGAAAAGAATGAGTAGATAGATCACAATTTATTTCAGGAGTCATTTTTGACAGATTGGTTAAGATTTACAAGTGTCTTTGTTCATGGATTCACTCATTTAATAATTATATCTTGAATATCATTTTTGTCTTCTCTAAGAGCAGTATCAGGTTAGGATTGTATATTTATCAGATTCCCTCAAATATCTCTTGTCTAGTTTAGGGTCTGAGTTTAGAAGGAGAATTGCTTGTTTGGTTCCTATTGAGAGTAAGCAGCTAGGTGGAACAGTGTGTAGAGCACTTATACTCTTCTTCAGGTTTTTCCAAAATTAGCCATTATCTCTGAATTTTTAAAGCTAATGATTTTTTTGATCCTCATCCTTCTTGACTACTCTGCATCTTATGACAGTATTGAACACCTTCTTCCCCTGTATATCCTCTCTTCTCCAGATTTTCATAATTATGCCTTTTTCTGATTCTCCTCCTACCCCTGTCATCTCTTTAGTTAGTCTCCTACTTCTCTCCATTCACACAGGCACCCTGCTAGTTCAGACCCATATATCTTGTTTTATTTGATTATCCAATAGCTCCCCTTTTCCACTTTATTACTTTTTAAAAAAAATTTTTACACTTTTTAAACTTTTGATATTTTATACTTTGTTTTTAAAATTACATGCAGAAAAAAGTTTTATTAACAACTGTTTTCTGATATTTGTAATCCAAATTCTCTCCATCATGTTAAACAT
>NW_025369485.1:0-2695 GCF_016433145.1 Gracilinanus agilis | reverse complement strand
GTTCTGTCATCTGTCATTCCTGTCACCCTCACACCCTTCTGGACCCATATTTCAATATTTAAGTCTACTTCCCTGGTTATTCTCCATTACACTCTGGGTGGTGTTCTAGTGGCAAGAACTACATAATCTTTCTGTGAAGAACACTGTCCTATCAAAAGTCCTGAGACAGAAGCCTCTTCATATTTGTTGAAGTTTAAAAGGTATTTATTGTCCAATTGATTCTTCTACTATGTAGCTTCTTCCCATTATTCAGAGTATACATATCCAATGTATTTTTAAAAGTTCTATGGGATATGGTTCCATCCACGGGCTCTGGGAGTGGTGATTGGGGGTGCTGCAGCTTCTGACCCAGCTGTCCTAGGTACCCCCAGCTTCCCACTGAATCCCTGAGTGTCAGAACTGAAGAAATTTTAGGGGGCTGGTGTCCATCAACATCAGTTTGTGAAGAACTATTACAATCATTGTAAAGCTTCTGATAAGAAAATAAGAGTAGCAGAAATGGACAATATGCTCTGGAACCTTTTGAAGATCAATAAGATTTTAGATGTTGTCATTCACCAGGGCTTCCCAGGTTGTTCAGATACCTTAGGTTTGGAAATGGAATGAAGTGAGATTATGTGTGAAGAGTTTGATTTCAGGAACGAATAGAAAACATTCCATAAAACTACATGCTGATAAGTTTTTATTTAGATCATACCTCCTAGAGATATGTAGCAATACTGATCCACTGTGGCAGCTAGGTGGCTCAGTGGATAGAGCTTTGGGTCTGGAGACCTGAGTTCAAATTTGGTCTCAGACACTTAATATTTGTGTATCCATAGGCACGTCATTTAACCTTCTTTGCCTCAGTTTCCTCATCTGTAAAATTACCTGAAGAAGGAAATGGCAAACCACTCCAGTATCTTTGTCAAGAAATCCCCAAATGAGATCCTGAAGAATTGGACATTGTTAAAATAATTGAACAACTGACCCACTTTGAGTTCTGTTAGGAGAATCAATTTGGATGAAAAGCCTTATTTCATAGGTTCCGTTCAGTTGTGTAATTTCCTTAAAATTCAAATATATGCCTTGTTTTATCTTATATTGCTCATTGAATATTGTGTTATGTCACTCATACTCCATCTAATAATAAGCAAAAAGAGGTTTAATTAGCCTTTGTAAAAGTACATTAAGAGTAGAGAAATTGTGTTTACTGAAGATGCAGTTAAGTAGAGTCATACCTAGTTTAGCAGTGGACCTGAAGTTAGGAAGACCTGAATTCAAAGCCAGCCTCAGATATTTACCAATTGGGGGTCCTTGGGTGAGTGACTTAACCTCTACTTGCTTCTGGGGCCTCAACTGTAAAATGGGGATAATAATAGCACCAACTTTCCAGAGTTATTGTGAAGATCAAAGAAGATAATATTTGTAAAGTTCTCAGCACAGCTCCTGAAATATAGTAGGTGCTATATAAATGCTAGCTATGATGATGTTAATGATGATGCTGTGCTGATAATATCAGCTGGGCAAAGCTTTCTTAAATGCCTTTGGTCTGTGACTTGAAATCCAATCCTTCATGTTCTGGATGTTTTTGTCATTTAAGTACCAAGTACTTACTACAATAACCTGAGCCTTGTTCTTGCAAATAATTAAGTCTTGAGGATGATTTAAATATTATTTGTTGAAAAACTAGCCTGATATGCCTGCAGTGGGACATTAGTAGTTGTTAAAAACCCTTAACTTCTTTAAAGTTATTATTACACCGAAGTAGTCTATTTGTCTTTTATATGATCTTCTTTTATATGGCTGATTATGAATTCATACTCTATGGTGTAAAATATGGTCTTCCATTCTAATTTTCAATATTAAGCTAATTTTTCCATTTCTAGTTTAACATTGTTTTTGGTATAAAATATGTGTCTAAATATGTTTTGTGCCAAACTGCTATCCATTATTCTTATAAATAGTGCTTTTTGTTCTTGGATTTGCCAAAAACTATTCTACTAAGTGAATTTCCTTTGAAGACTTTTTAATTTAATCTATCCCCTGCTAATGTATCTATTTTTTTGGTCAAATTCCAGAGAGGGTTCATAATTACAATTTTATCATTTGAAATTTGATAATACAAAATCCCTTTATTTCTAATTTTTTTCCATTATTTTCTAGGTAGTATTGATCTTTTGTTCCTCCATATGAATTTTTATTTTTATTATATTGCCTGATTCAATAAGGGATCCCCTTTGAAGTTTTATCAGTATAACATTAAATCTATGGATTAATTTGGGTGGAGCCATCATTTTTTTATAATATTGTCATTGATTGGCCATGAATTTTTAAAAATCCTTTTAAATGTTCTATTGACACTTCAAAAAACTGTCATTTTCAATGCAGTTGAAGCTCCCATAAAAACCTACCTTAAAGTAAAACTAAATTAACCTTCATCATAGCTGTGTCAGATAGTGTCTGTAGCAAGTCACAGTCATAGTTCATTGCATCTCCACTGAGAGGAAAGAGGATATATTGCATCATCAGTCCTTCTGAGGCAAGACCGGTTGTTGCAATATCTAAATCTTGGTGTTTTAAAAAAAATTTATTTTATGCTGAATTTCAATACCAAAAAAACTATTTTCATATACATAGAATATAAAAAATGATTGCATATGAAGCTGTGAATATCCAATTCATTCTTCTTGCTTTAAAATATATATATATATAT
>NW_025369484.1:0-7163 GCF_016433145.1 Gracilinanus agilis | reverse complement strand
ACCTGTCATAGCATAGTCACAGGACCATATGAAGCAAAGGTCTCCTCATAAAGTATTGGAAGTCCTCCCTCTATGATCCACTTGTGTGAGTCAGAGTGTTTCCCTCAAATTCTCCCCATTTGGGTTTTCATAAAGGGATCCATATCTTGTGTTTCCTGGGAGAGTAAGCATCCCTGATAGGACTGAAGAACCTGGTAAGGGACCTATTTACCTTTCTCTATCTGTGGGGAACAGGGGACCTGAGTCAGTCAGATTCCAATGTATAGCTGCCATTGATAACACCTAACACCAAACAGATTCAGTTGTAGTTCTAGGGTTTTACTAATAGAGACTCCATCAAGTGCTGTCCTAAAAAGAAAAAACTATCTCTCCCAGTCCTCCAAGGAGTTCAAATAGGTAGTGACATCACCCTGCCTGAATCTCCCTCAAGAGGAAAGCAAGGAGAATCCAGCTGGAAAAGGTGAATACATCTGAACTGGTCATTTGTACAAACTCTTCTTGACAACTAGCCTAAGACTTCTCATTATATAAAGAAGTTCTGGAGTGTATGGTTGTAATGGAATACTATTGTGCCATGAGAAACAAACAAGATGAGTTCAGAAAAACTTAGAAAGACTTGTATGAATGGATGCAGTATGAAGTGAGAAGAAACAGGAGAACACTGTATACAATAACTGAAATATTGTTCAATAATTAACTGTGAAGAATTAAACTATTATCAGCAATGCAAGGACCCAAGACTGATGAAAAATGCTATCCACAGCTCTAGAAGGAATTGTCAGAGTATAAATGCAGATCAAACCATACAGTCTCTCATCTTATTTACTTCTCAAGTCTTTTCTTGCAAGTACTATAAATATATATATATATACATGTATATGTGTGTGTATCTTCTTTCACAATATGAGGAATAAGGACATTTGTGTTACATGACAAAACTGGAATAACCTATATCAGATTATTTACCATCTGTGAATGGGGAGGGAGAAGGAGGAAGGGAGAGAATTTGAATTGCAAAAGGTCAGAAAATAATTGTTAAAAAAATATGTCTACATGTAATAAAAAATAAAAGAAATAGAGATTGTTTTTAAAAAGTAATTAAGTAAATAAAAGAAATTCTGAGTCAAACCTCTTTCATCCCTTCTCCCCATATTTACTTCATTTTCTTTTTTACTTACATGCATTCTTTCTCTTTTAAAATATTTTATTCTTTTATTAACATTTACTAAGCACCCAAGCACAGATTAGCTTCCCTGCTGCCTTCGAACTCAGTATACTCCAGATCAGTTTTCCCCATTGTCCCCATCAGTTAGTATACGCTCAGGGCATACAAACTCATTTTGAAGTCAGGAGATCTGGGTTTGAATAAATAATTGAATGAATAAATGAACAGACAGAGATGGATGGATAGATAGATAGTGCTTAGCATTGATATAACACTTTAAGGTTTGTAATGTGCTTTATCTCATCTGATCTCACAACATTGAGGTAGGTGCTTTTATTATTTTCATTTTATGGATGAGGAAATTGATGCTGAGAAAAGTAAATGACTTGTCCAGAGTCACAACACTAAGTAAATATCTGAGGCAGAAATTGAGCTCAGGTCTTTCTGACTCCAAGTTCAGACCTCTCTACCCCACTGCTTCATTCTAGTCATTTCTATGCCACTCACTTAAAACCTTGAGCAAGTAAGTAATTTCTTCTCCTTTGGCCTTAATTTCTTCCTCTATAAAAAGACATTGGGAAGGAATGGTAGACTACAAGATGTCTGTAGATCCTTCCAGTCCCAATATTGTGTAGTACAGTATATCCTTGCCCTCTGGTACTTCGGAGTCACAGAACATTCCAGATGAAAGGGGTATTAGAAATAATTCAATAAAACACATTTTCCAGAAGAGGACACTAAGACCCAAGGTGGATAAGGGACTTGCCTACCATCATAAAGTTTAATCAAGATGATTCTAGGTCCCTTTACTTATCTGAAAGTAGACATGATTCAGACTATATTTCAAATAATTAATTAATTTGAATGTCTCGGTTTCAACTTGGCCTGAATGTAGTGGAAAGAATACTAGGGAGCAGCTAGCACAGTGGAGAAAGCACCAATCCTAGAGTTGGAAGGGCCTGGGTTCAAATCTGGCCTCAGACACTTCTTAGCTGTGTGACCATGGGCAAGTCATTTAACTCCAGTTGTTTAGCCTTTAATGGTCTTCTCTCTTAGAACTCATATAAAGACAGAAGATAAAGATTTTTAAAGAAAAAGAAAAAACACTATAACCTCATGCAAATCACTGCTATCTCATTGATAAAGTGAGGGAGTTGGACCAGTTGGCATCCAAAGTCCCTTCTAACTCTATGCTCTAAGAATGTTTTTCCAGTTCTCTCACTCTATGTTCTGAGGTCACTTCCTGCTTTTATGTTCAGAAATCTAAGACCATTCCCAAATCTAAACTTATAGTCTAAGGGAGTTGTTTAATGCCTACTCCCCTACCCCCCTCCCTCATCCTGTTCCCCTCCCACCTACACCAACATCACGAATGTCAGGTTGAGAGAGTAGGTTCCAGCTCCTGGCACCATAATGAGAAACGATTTCATTTTTGCTCAGGATCAAAAGACTGCAGGGAGCGGCTGGTGCGAGGAGAGGCCTGTTTTCTCCTTGAGCAGGAGGAAGGATGAATAGGAGGTGCGGTGAGTTCATGAATAAAATCACTTCTATTTTTGTGTATGTTTGGTATTGGCAGCTGTATAGCCACAAGATTTATGTCAAACACAGCCGGGGAAAGAGACGCCTGTTAACTGATGAATCTCAATAAGATATTCTTCTTGTGATGCAAGGGGCAGGGAGAAGGGGAAGCTGATGTTTAAATGCCTCATACAGCTCTCCCCCAGAAAGGAGGGTACAGCAGCATGAGGTGGTGGAGAGAGCCTTGCCCTAGACAAGAAGGGGGTCTCAGTTTGGCTCCAATTTCAACTTGCCACTTTGAATCAAAAGAGTTAGAGCTGGAAACAACCCTAGCAATCATCTCCTCTCACTCCCTCACTTTTCAAGAGAAGAAACCAAGGATAAAGAAGCGAAGGAACTTGCCCAATATTACACATGACCCAAGAAGGTTAAGAAGCCATGCTCTAAAGTTGTAAGTTGCAGAATAGGTATAAAATTTTTGGAATAAAAAGTTCTGTACCCTATGTCTCTATATTGATGAAATCACAGGTCTAATTAAAAAAATCTGAGTCTTAGGATTTACAGTTGAAAAGAACCTTTGAGATCACTGAGTCTGATCTCTTTATTTTACAGATTAGGGGACACTCTACTTGTCCAAAGTGCCACAGGTTAACTTGGAATCAGAGGGCCAAAGAATTTTATGGCTTCCTGGAAGAAACCTTAAGAATCATCTAATTCAATTTTCTGAGATAGAGTGTTTCAAACTCTTCCCCCAAACAAGTTCTGGGCCTGGGTCATCCTGTTCTCTTCTCCTTCACCATAAAATACCAGCCAGCACTTACATGTACTCTCCTCATAGCTATAGCTGGGGGTTGGGGGACAGTGTTATTATAAATAAGAGAACAGGGCTGGGGAGGAGGAGGGGCAGTTGGAGGCCCTCAGAGAGCTCATTAGAGGGAAATGTTCCTCAACTTATACCTTCTGGTCTCCCAGCCCTGCTTCCCTCATACATTCAACCACAAGGAAAGAAAAAAGAAGAGCCAGAAAGATGTACTTATTTATATAGGGCATCCTGGACAGGAGACAGTGAAGGAGCCAACAGAGGGCAGGTCTGATAAGGTTGGAGAGAAGCAATTATCAGAACTAGATGGACAAAGCTTCCTTAGATTTCCTGAGCTGAAATACTGCTGTCTGCTACTAAAGGCTTAATTTGGGGCTGTGCCTCTGTCCATGGTCCTAGAGGGATAGAAATCCTCCAAGGGATAACTGAACCAAAAAGGGGTACCCCCCAAAAAAACCTAATCAGACAGACAGGTCCCCTACACACTGTCAGGCAAGCGGAGGAAGTCTTCCTTCTGGTACAGACCCCAGAGAATCTTTCAGAGGGTCCCTAGGAGCAGGGGTCCTAGATTCATTAGGATTAAGATTTATATGTATGAGATTACATTTGATTCAACATTTATCGAGTGCCTATCTTGTGCCAGGAACAGTGCTAGAAAGGAAAAGAAAAAAGAGAGGAAACAAGCATTTAAGTGCCTACAATGTGCCAGGCACTGCGTTTAAGCACTTTACAAATATCTCCTTTAATCCTCAAAAGAACCCTGGTATATAAGGTGCTTTTATCAGCTCCATTTTACAGTTGAGAAAACTAAGGCAGCCAAGGGTGACTTGCCCAGGGTCACATAGCTAGTGTCTAAGGCAGAATGTGAATTCAAATTTTCATGACTTCAAGCCCAGTTTTCTAGCCATTGTGCCATCTAGCTATTAAAGAGATATGCAAAAATGAAGGGGGGGAAAGCCTTGTCCCCAAAGAGATTATATCTAATTAGGGGAGGGGGAATAATATACATAGGCAACCATAAAGCAGGCTGGAGGTGTAACATGTCCAGATTTGTGACTTCAACAGTCTGAGAAATTCCAAGTAAGACAACTTCTTCCATCACTGCAGATCAACAATTCATGTGTTACTAATAGTCTGAGCAGTAAAGTTATTTACCCATGTCACAGAGTTAGTATGTTACAAGGGTTTGGACTTGAACTCAGGCTTTCTTGATTCCAGGATGATTCCACATCACCTCTCATAATATGTTCAAATGCCAAGAGTGTATAGAAGAGAGCAGAAAAATGATAAGAAATCTGAAGAGAAATAGTTCACTTCTCTCTGTTATGGGCTGGGTAAGAGATCCAGGGAGCAAGGATGGAGCCAGTTAAATGAGCCTTGAATTGGGGAAGGGGGTGGGTGGACAGAGAAGAAGGAGGAGCTCTCTGGGGTCCTGAGATCAGCCTCTTCCAGAGGCTCTATTTTCTTCTCCAGGGCAGAACTCTGTTTCTAGATGGCCTTCTGCCTCTGTATAGCTTGTGGTTTTAACTTCCCAACACCAGCTGCTGTCCCTGGCAATATCCAGCCCAAACTCAATCAGTTCTTATGACAGTCTCAGTAGTATCCTCGCCCCACCTTTTGTCTGCTTGAATGCACTTTTGCTAATACATTGCCTAGTTCTAGCTGGGGACCATCAGCCTACTTCCCCAGTCAGCTTCCTGACAACTTAGCTGTAGATGGTGATTCAGCTACAGATGAGGCCTCCCTGAGTGACATAGACATTGAAGTGAGTCAGACTCATAATGGCACTAATTTTCCAAACACAGAACAGGGATATGTTGGGGTAAATCTATGAGGAAAAGGCATTCCAGGCAGAAAGGATGTCCTGAGTTAGGGGCAAAAAGGATGGATGTCAATACAGGGCAGGGGAAATAAGTTGAAGCCTGCTGAGGAGGCTTCCTTTCAAAAAAAATCATTGAATGGATAGCTTGGAGGTTGATTGACAATTTACCAAAAGTTTCACCAATGGAGGATATTAGAAAACACAATAGGGAAACTGAAGCTGGTGTTCCACCATAGTGGGCAAGGATCTCAAAGCATTTAAAGCCAGATTAAGCCAAAAAAGTGATTATTGGGCAGGAGAGACCATGGTATAAGATCTATAGAAGAATAACAAGGAGAATAATAATTCTGGAATAAAGTTCCTAGAAACTAAAGGTCCAAGCTATGGAGGAGTCAAGGAGGATAGGGTCTAGGATAGTGGACTGAGCAATTGTATGAAGACTAGTTGATAAATATTTTATCTTCTCATCACTGCAATGAGTAGATGATAACTGTTATGCAGCAGGGTACCCTCATCACTAGGGTTTGGTGCATCCTTACAAGGGAGACATTTACAAAGCCAGTAGGATAATGACCGGAATTCTGAGACTCAGGGCAATTTCCAGGCACTCCTATTCCTCTCACATCCTCTCCTCCACAAAGTCAATAGGACTCAGACTCTCTTTTACTCCCTTTGACTCTTCCCTCCCAATAAGAAGAATGGCAAGGCAAAAATTGCCCTCCAGGTAAGCTAGGAGGTGTCCAATGGATCCCCAGAAGATCTCTCCAGATTGCTGGAAGAGATAGAATCAGTCAGCCAGTCAATAAACATTTATTAGCATATTGGTAATGAACATCTGCCTTTACTAATATTCTGATTGTCCTTGGGGCTGGGGAAAGAAGGATCTGAATAGGCCTTAACAAATGCTTATGAAATGACATGGAATGGAATCAAAGTATTGGGCCTTACCTTCATTTCTTCACCAGCAGCTCAAACTCACATCTACAATGTTTAAGGAGCTTAGAAAAATGAAGCCAGTGGCCAGGCAGTGAGCAAGCTACTGGAAAATTATTTTTCTTTGAGGCCAGTCATAGACCTACATTCTGTGGACAATTATGAAGCCTCCAATTCTATCTGAACCAAGCCAAAGCGGACTCAAAAGTCAGTTAGTACTGTAAATGAGGCTTGTTAATGGAAGTGGGTGCTCCCAAGGGCAGAGAATGAGATATGTACCAGGGGCTGAGAAGTGGGCCTAGTGGGAGAGAGCATCAGAAGCAAGAGTTAAAAGACCATTTATCCTGTAGTCTAACATCCTAGAGATGGGCCAGACAAAAAGGTATTACAATGCATTATTCCTTAGAAGAAAGTCTCTAGACAAGTACCCCATGAATTTGTCCTGGGTTTCTTCTATTTAATATTTTTTCAGTGACTTGGATGATGATATGCAGAAGAGTTTATTAAATTTGCAGATGAGGTAAAGCTGAGTATGGGGATAGAAATAACATATTAAATGACAATCAAGATGCAAAAAGATCTCAAACATTGTAGGACACTCGGGCAAATTTAGTAGGTTTAAATTTACTTGAGATGTAGAATCCTACATTTGAGCTCAAAAAACCAACTGCACAAGGACTGGTGAAGAGAGGTAGACAATAATTCATGTTAAAAAACTCGTGTTTTTAATGGCCTGCAAGATCAAAACAAGTCAGCAGCATGGCATGATAGCCCATAAAAAGCTTATATAATCTTAAACTAGCAGCTAGGTGGCACAGTGGATAGAGCATCAGACCTCCAGATCTGGAGTTGGAAAGACCTGAATTCAAATCTGACCTCAGATACTTACTAGCTGTGTGACTCTG
>NW_025369483.1:0-6269 GCF_016433145.1 Gracilinanus agilis | reverse complement strand
GCAATGAAATCTATTGGAAATATTAGGATGCTTTATTGTGAGAAAAATTAATGTTGAATTGTAATAATTTCTATATGAAACCTTTCTTAAACATCTGGTTTTGAAGGTCGATCAGCTTCCAAACTAAAGTAATTTACTTTCATGCCTCATGGCTTCTCACTGAGTTGGCTTTTGTTAGAGGCAGGATGGAAGTTTCTCCTTATTTATCTATAAACAAGATGTCTTCACTAGTCAATTAATAACTTATCTTAATATTGAGAAATACTGCCTCTTGATTATTTTAGTCATCATAATGGACAAAAGTAATACTTCAATGTTATGCCACATATCTTTGAGAATAACCCAGTTGCAGATTGATTCCATAATTATCATCACCATCATTTTTGTTATCATAACTAGAATTTACCTTTTAAGCAGGGGCTAGACTAAATGGCCCAATGAGATCCCTTCCATCTCCAAGGCTGTGATTTTCTCTTACCAAAGGCACATAGTAAAATCTAGTTAAAATCCTATTATAGTGACATAAGAATAAGTATTTCTCTATCTTGAGTTATCTTCTAAGCATTAATTAATTTTTCAGAGTTTAGCACATGACTTTCAGAGCTCATGGATTTTTTCACAAGATAATTTTTATCCCAGGAAGTATCACACTATAAAAAACCAAAATGAAGAATGTTTCAGAATAGATAAGAATGGTGAACATTAAAAAGCCTTTCCTTTGTTTCTAATGGAAGCTTGATTTTGTTTAAAGAGAATTCAATTTTTCATTTCTCTAGAAATAGCAGGTATATAGCACGAACATAGAAAATCTGTCATTTTATTTGGTATTGTCCCAATATAGCATTTAATTTTTTCAATAAAAACATAGGTATATGTAAAAGAAACAAAGGTCAATGGAGTTTTTTTAGGTGATTGGTTGTAAGTTTTGTAACATATGATTGTTTGGAACAGAAAGGGGAAGGGCATGTTCATGGAGAAGAAAAATAGCAAGAGTCCCTTGGAAATTACACTGCCCATTAGCATGGATAATAAGTTAAAACATTGTTTGCCAGCTATGATAGTCTCACAAATAGCAACTCATAAGGAGATTTTTTTGGAAATAGCCAGAGGGTGGAAGGGACAAAGTAAGGAAGTGGCAGTCAAAAGAAAATTTGACTAGAAAATTTCCCTTTGGAAATGAATGAACTTGGAACTATCCATATCAGAGTTTTCTGATATGAGTGGTATGGGCAGATAAAAACCAGAAAGCCCTATGGTGTGGCATTTGTAACTGCATAGTGTATATGTGAGAAACCTTTCATATATAGGAGAATTGGTAAGGTTCTTCACCAACTCCAATGAAAACTTGGGATAGCTCCCTACCTATTTGTTGAGGCAAGAAAGAATTAACTCTGAGAAAGAAAATCCTCCTGTGTCTATCTCTTGTTATGTTTAAGATAGAAGGATCAAGAGAAAATGGAGTACACTTGCAATCCCAATCCCAGATATTTTTTGGAAAGAGTAGCCTTAAGAAACAACTCTTTCCTTCTTAATTGTATTGTTACAGTACAATATTTACCATGCATTATGTTTTAAGTAAATGTTCTTTACCATTTTATGATATCAACATGCTTAATTTTGGGCCTGCAGAAGAGATTCAGTGGAAAATGGAGACTTGTGAACAATGGTTTTGAATAGATGATATACCAAAGCAGTTTCAAATAAACTGAATGTACAACTGGGATATCATCAGTACAAAAGTTAATCCATCACCAAAGGCATAGTCTTGCCTAACTGGCCCTGCTTTCAAATGGGATCAAGGTGATACACTATGTGGAAAGCCCAGCTAGCCTCCACTATAGAATTAATTAATTAATTAGTCAGATCTGGAGTTAGAAGGACCTGGGTTCAAATCTGATCTCACAAACTTCCTATACTTGTCCTTTATCTTTCCTGCAAATTAATTAATTTGAAATGAGTGGAATTTTGCTGACAGCAGAAACACAAAACTTGTCAGTACTGAAATAGGAGTCAAAAATACCAATGTGTTTAGGAGCACAAGAAAGATTTAGACATTTGGCTAATAGATAATACTTTAAAGAAGGCAATTAATACCCTTGTGAAAAGCTTAAACCAAACCCAGCCTGGATGCAAAGTTATAGTCATAGAATTATATGTTTAAAAAGCCCTGAATGAATTCACTGGCCTGGGACCTGTGTTTCACTGACTTCGTTACACTCCAAAGTAAGCACCATTTAGTCTGCAGTTTCTTATGCTAGCAACATCTTCCTAACCAGTTTGATGAACTATAACTGCTATTGGTTGTCATTTGTCCTGTTTCAGAGGACCAGTGATAACAGGAGGAGATGTGTTGAGTTGCTTGTAAAATAGATTTAAGTGAGGCAGAATTGCACAAAGCCATCAGACTCACTCTCTCTTTCAGAGTTATCAAGGTCCAGTGGCAAGACAAAAGTCATGATGACTAAAGATGGCCCAGGATGCAGTGGATATTCTTCACATCTTCAAGGTTTAATGAAGCTCTAAACCCTCCATAGTACCTGCTTCAGTTATTTAGCTATTCAATAACCCAGAATCTATAGGACTCTATAACACTGAGGCTAAAGAGGTTTCTTAACCACTTTTTGACAAGAGAGATGGGAGATGGACACTGCTGGCATCCTAGTGAAGTCTATGAACCTCTTCTCAGAGTAGTTTTAATGTATAGAATAAAATAAGAGAATTGTAAGAGAATTATATTAAATTAGCTAATTCATTTAGTTAATTATTGCATTTAATGTAAAATAATATTTAATTATTAATTATTAAAAGTAGAAATAATTATTAAAATTAGTTTAAATAATTTATAATTAATTGTTTTACAACTTAATTATATTAAAATAGTTATCAAAAATAATTATAAGTTCAGAGACCTCTGAGGAAATTGAGCCAGAATCAAGGATCATTACTAAATATAATGATAGTGCTGCACAAGGCGGTACAACAGAGTACTGATATGAGCTAACTGGTAAAATCAGTTTTGTAATGTTCCTAAAAATATCCTGAAAGATGGAAGAGGTGAAAAAAACCAACAAAACAAAAACCATATTACATAATGTGACCAAAGAAAGTGAGCGGTGACATAAGGCATTTCTCATATTTTGTCCGTAATTTCCACTTTGTCAAATGGGACTTTGGACTAGATGACTCCTATGGTATATTGCACCTCTAAGTGTGTTTTAGAAAGATCACTGAACCATTTTGATCTCCAAAGTAGAATTTTCTATTAATTCTGCTAAATTCCTGTGCTCCACAACAAGGGAAAATAAGACAGAAGGTAATCTATTTTCAAGAGTTTAGGAAAAGCCAAAAGAGGGCAAACTAAAGAAACGTAGTGAAATTTACAGGTTTCACAAAGAATTTATCAACATATCCAGCTCCTAATCATTCCTTCATTCAAGTAAGCAGACAGTACAATGAGAACTGCCCCTGTTCTTTAGTAATATACTTTACTAACCAAACTTGATGATAATAACACTGAGCCTTTTGAACAGTTTATCTCAGTCTTTTATGAGTACATGGCCAAAATTTCCCTTTGGAAATGTATGAATTTGGAAATATCCATATCAGAGTTTTCTGGTTCATGAGCTGATTTCTTAACAAACAATTTTGATTAATTAAGTTTTTCTTTTTAATGTGAGCCAGTATAATGAACATAAAATTTTACTACTGTACCGAGAGGGTCAATCCAAAATAGTATCTCTAATCATGCCATCTCTTATGACTATTAGAACACAAGAGACACAAATGTCTTTAAAAAGTAAATTCCCAGGGGCAACAAGGTAGTACAATAGATAAAGTGCCAGGTCTGGAGTCAGAAGGACCTGGGTTCAAATCTTATCTCAGACACTTCCTACAGTTGTCCTTTATCTCTCCTGCATTTTATGGATAAACTCCTTGAGAAGGACATCTACAATAATGTCTCTCATTCATTACCTTCCTCTCAAGTCTCTATAGTATGCCTATTGACCTCACTGCTCAATTAAAATTGTTCTCTCCATAGTTACTAATGATCTTTTAATTGTCAAATCTAATAGCCTTTTCTCAAATCTCATCCTTCTTGACCTCTCTGCAGTCTTTGACACTATCAATCATTCTCTTTTTGTGGTATTCTTATCTCTAAGTTTTTCACAACACTGACTTCTCCTTATTATCCTGTTATTTTTCTGGCCACTCCTCTACTTCCTTTGTTAGATATTTATCCAGGTCATATTCACAAGTGGTAGGTGTACCCCAATGCTCTCTTGAGTTCTCTTTTCTTTCCCTGCTTTTTTCCCATTGGTGATCTCATCAGCTCCCATCAATTCAAGTATCATATTAACATAAATGATTCTCACACCAATTTGTCAAATCCTCTTTTCTGACCTCTTATCTTGTATCTCCATCTATCTATAGATATCTCAAATTAGATCAGTGGTTCCCAAACTTTTTTGACCTACTGCCCCCTTTCCAGAAAAAATATTACTTAGCCCCCTGGAAATTAATTTTAAAAAAATTTAATAGCAATTAATAGGAAAGATAAATGCACCTGTGGCCATCACCACCTTCCTGGATCACTGCAGCACCCACCAGGGGGCGGCAGCTCCCACTTTGGAAATCACTGAATTAGATGTACCGTAAACTCAACATGTCCAAAATTGAACTCATTACCTTTCCTTCTTCCACAACTCTCTCTTTTCCTGAATTCTCTATTACTGTCAAGTGAACCACCATTCTCCTAGTCACCTTGACTTATAACCTAGAGATCTAATACTTCTCACACTCACTAACCTCCCATATCCTATCAATTGTCAAATCCTCTCATATACACCCCACTTCTCTTCTCTAGCATTGCCAACACCCTGATACAAGCCTTTATCAATTCATGCATAGATGACTGCAATAGCCTGCTGCTTGGTTAGCTTGCCTCAAGTCCCTCCCAACTCTAACCCAAACTCCATTCAGCTATCAAAGTAATCTTCCTAAAGTGTGGGTCTGAGTGTTACACTGGTATCAGAAGAAGATGGTAGAGGAGGATAATATTGCAGGGATAAGATGGCACAAGAGCTTTGCTTAAGTATTTGAATAGTTGAAACATAGAAGACAGATTAGACATGTTCTATCTGGTTCTGCAGGCAAAGAGAATAATTTAGGCTAGATATTAAGATAAACTTCTTAACAATTATTGCTTTCTAAAAGTGGAATTGTCTTCCTTAGGAGATGGTGCAGTCTCTTTCTGTGGAGATCTTCAAGAACAGATTAGATAGACACTTATTGGATAGATGATAGTGGGGATTCCTATTAGGTAAGTTCTAGATATATTTGGCATTTATTCCTATTAAATTCATATTCTATAGCCATAGGATCTCTTCTAATTCCAAAATTGTCATCTTATGATTCATTAGCATTGTGTTAACTAGTCAGGCAGCAATTGACTCTGGAAGTCTAAATTTACTGTATAACATAGTAATAGTAATAAAATAAATAAAAAAGTAATAGTAAATAAATAAATAAATGGTAAGTAAATAAATAAATAAGTAATTAAACCATTTGGTTTGCACAGAGGTTGTGATAGACTCTATACAAAGTCAACATATCCAACTGAAAGGAAAAAATCAGATATCTGATTCAGTCTTTTAATACAATTAAATATTTTAATAGAATTGAATTTGTTTCTAGGATGCCAAACAAGTGATTTGATGAACTTTTTTTCAACATTTAACTCTCTTTCAGAATTGTTTAGACTTGGGCAGAGGGCTGTTTGCTGATCAACTGGAAAGGACTCCTACTTTTTAATTTCCCTAGTCAGCCTTCAGCTAGGGTATTAGCTAGAGAAAAATGCCTTAAGCTTCGTGCTACAATTTCTAAAGTTAAACTTAGATTTTTTTAATTATATTTTAATTAAAGGCTAAATATGATGTATACAGAAAGAGGAAAGCATTCTTTCCAAAGTATTAATTTCTCTGAGCAAAGTACAATATATTCCACAAACCAGGAACATAAAGCACCAGATAATACCTATTCCTGAACAATCAGGAACCATTTCTTTCAATAATTTTACAATTTGAGAACATTGAAGGAGAGGTAATCTTCCTGGGAGACAAATATGCAGAAGGCTACTTTATGGGAGGATATGCATATCCATAAGCCTCGATACTCCCTTCTCCTCATTCAGTTCAAAAGGTTTCACTTAGAAGACATTGCGGAAGGAGCAACATGTTAATTATGTCATTGAAGGCAACTGAGTTTATAAT
>NW_025369482.1:0-4719 GCF_016433145.1 Gracilinanus agilis | reverse complement strand
CCCTGTTGTGGGGTTCCTCTGTTCGTCTGGACTTGTTTTTATGTCCCCTTGAGGAGTTTTGTGTGTTTCGGTCAGGAGAGGTTTAGAGCTGCTTCTTACTCTGCTGCCATCTTAACCCGGAACCTTACCCTATAATTCTGAATAAACTTCTATGACTTTTTTTTTCTCATTCAAATTTTATAAGTAGTGTATAGTGTCTTTTGGTATTTAATTAATTAATTGATTGATTTATACATTTTTATTTAATTTCATTATTCAAATATTTTTTACATTTGTTTCCATAAGGACACCTGACCATCTTAATTGTTTATAGTATTCCCTATCATTATCATAATAAAATTTATAAATTTTTAATCAACATTTTGGTTAATGGTGATTTCCTACTATTACAGATAATGCTGCAGAGAACATCTCAATGGAAAGTTCATATTTGTTGTTACTGTTTTAAGATAGTTTGGGTTAACAATTTTGTCAATAGGGTTATTCTCAAAGGATATTTTTGTAGGTGAGGCAATATTAATTTTTCACTTCGATACTAAGGTATAAAAATAACGCAGTTTGCAATTTTGCCAGTAATATATGAGTATACTTATTATGCCATTTCCCTAAATCCTTATTTCTTTGCTTTTATTTTTACTTTATTAATATGTGTAATGTGGTACTTCCATTTCCTTTAATTTAAATCATTTTTTATTTAGTTCAATTTTTCAAGTGTTGCCAATTTGTTTTCTCTTTTTAAAAAATCATACTTAATATTTGTTCACTAATCCATTATGAGTGAGGAGTTACTATTGTGACTATTTTAGAAGTCTTCCAAATATTTTACATATGATACAAATTTTATCTTTCATGTTTTTCTTTAATATTTACTTATTCTGTTACTTTTTCTTTCATATTTTCAATTATTTAGCTTATTTTTTTTATTTATTGTAATACCACATATCTCTTTTATCCTTAGGACCTTTCCTTTGGAGAACTAAAAGAAAATTAATTTTCTTCCAAAACTGTAAAAAGTACTAAAAATGCCATATTTCCCATCTTATCTCAAATTCTTTTTTTGTGTGTTTAAATTTCTCAGATATCCCCATATTTTCCAGGTTTCTTATACCATGGCTATACTTGGAGCTCTGACAACACTAGTCCTCTCTCTCTGTCCCTTGAAAGACATTATATCCTCCCAGTGGTGCAGTTTCCTCTGCCTTTCCAATTAGTTTTTTGATTTGCCTGTCCATGTGCCCTTACTGATTATTATTTTTATTGCATTTTGATCTGAAAAGGTTATTTTTTTATGTCTTCTCTTTTGGATTTGTTTGCCATATTTCAATTCCCTAATTCATGGTCAATCTTTGTGAATGTACCACGTGCAGCTGAAAAGAAGGTGTATTCCTTTTTGTCCCTATTTATTTTTCTTCACATATATTAACTCTACTTTTTCTAGGATTTCATTCACCTCTCTTATCTCTTTCTTGTTTTTTGATTTAATTCATCTAGATCTGATAGAGGAATATTTAAATCTCCCACAAGTATAGTTTTACTATCTATTTTCCTCCTTGAGCTCTGCAATTTCTCCTTTAGAAATTTGTATGCTATACCATTTGGTGCATACATGTTGAATACTGTTATTTCCTCATTATCTATGCTGCCTTTTATCAGTGTAATTACCTTCTATAAGAATGACAGAGCTAGTACCCAAATGTTATGAGAGGGGGGAGAGAGATTCTATGAGGTGAGATGCCCTTCTAGCTCTCCCCTCTTGCCAAATATACACTGCCCAGACTTTGAGGGAGTGTCACCCCAAAACTGGGTGACCTGGATGGTTGTGCCACCCCACAGGAATTGGGAGTGAGGCTTCCCTTGAAGATGAGGTATGGGGGACCCCAATCTGATTCTAAATGAGAGTGGGGTTTACACAAGCTTCCCCCAAGTTTAGTCAACTTCACAGCGGGTGGGCTGGCTTCAAGATGGAGATAGCCAGACCAAGCTGTGATTCTCCTCCCCCTCATCTCTCAGGCACTCTGGAATGCTCTCTGACTAATGAATGTCTTTTATTAATATCAATATAGTGAAGGGCAGAAGGATTTTGGGGTGCCCTTTTCTCTATTTCTATGGGATCCATCACTTGGGTGGGAACCTTTGGGATTCCCACTCCTGTGTGTCTCCCCCCTTTTCCCTTCTCATTCTCCTTCTATTTCTATCCTTTTCTATGATTGTAAGTTAGACTGGAAAGGGTCTCTCAGCAAGGTTGGGTAATTGGGAAGGAGCCTAAGAAGTTGCTCCCAAAACGGAGTCCCAAAACTTTGCTAACTCATAGGTTGAAATCTTGCTGGGTGAGATGTGATGGAATCTTTGACTAGAGAATCAGGATTTTAATGTCCAAAGAAAGATCCTCAGGAAGCCCTCAGCACTGGATTTGAGCTGAGATGTTCACTTCCTTTCTCCTCTCAGTCCTCCCAGTAGTTCCTTCTCTCTCCTTCCTCCTCCGGTGAATTGCTCAGAATTCCTTCTGGTCTTAATTGTCACCAACTGTCATGAACTGTCAGCCACTCCTTCTCTGGCTCCTCCTGTCCCAGTCACTTTGCACAAATTCCATCTTTATAATATCCCAGTTTCACGTGGTGGGACTTTTCCCAAAAGTTCTACTTAATTCATGCATCACTATTTCCTATTACTATCTTATGTTCCCCCTCCCTCCAAAATAATAAATCCTTTTCTTGTATTATCACTATGCTAATTATCTATCTATTCTTATTCTAAGAAAGGTTTTGGAGAAGTTGGTAGGGGGATGAGAGTTGCAATTTACATAACAATATTTACAGGGTACAAAACAATTTTGTAACAGGAAAAGTTTTCCATTGAACACAATGTCTAAGTTTACAGTGTAACAATTTTCTTATCCTTAAATTCTTCTAAGTTATTATTTAACAGAATTTTAACTTGTTTCTACTTTTTAATATATATGTCTGTCAAGTAATGCAATACAACTATCTCATTATTCCTAGCTATTATCAAATTATGTTTGAACTACCTATGTTTTAAATGAAATGTTAATTTTTATATTTAGAATCTATTTTAGTACATTAGAATTCTTTTTTTTAACCCTTAACTTTTGTGTATTGGCTCCTAGGTGGAAGAGTGGTAAGGGTGTTGTGTCATTTAAAATCACTTGGGATACTTGGAACTACATTTCCCATGATCCCCAATGGGTTTCCTGTTTTGGATTACGTATTGAAGATGAGGGACTGTTTTAAAAGAGGGGGAAGTGACTTTGAACTTCCTCTTTAGCTACCTGAGTGCGTGGAGAGAGGAAAGGTAAATGGCTGAGGTGAGGTTGGAAGAGGTTTCATACAGGGATGTGGTCAGTTTATCTCTATCAGCATGGCTTTTATTAAAATACTATTCTTCCTTTTGATCTCGGCCATCATCATTTTTAATCATAACAGTTTGGCAAACCAGAAGGTCGAAATTTGAACTCTCAATTTTCCAGATAGCCTAAAGAGAGCCATGCCTGTTTTTTTGCCGTCTTGCTCAGCCTTTTTGAGCAATTTTTTAAAAAAGGAAAGTAGCTTTCCTCGCCATGCTTTTGCTAAAAGCAACAGCACGTTTTTGCCTCAGGTGGGACTCAGCCAGCCAGTCCAGCCAAAACCACCTTGGGAGGTCAGGCCAGCCAATTCTGGCTTTTGGCTTTAAAACCAAAATGTTGGTGCCCTTCCAGTGCCTGTGATCTTTGCAGATTTTACTGCTGCCTCATATCCCTGCCGGGCCCGCCAGTATAGACCGCTGCCTCACATTCCTGACTCACCAGAGCAGACCACTTCTCCAATCCTGCCACTGATGCTGATGCTTCCACTACAACCCTACCCTGACTTGAAGTCTGCTGGACCCAGTCCTGACTTGCCGAACCACTGTCTACTTCACCTCTGCTGCTAAAGACTTATTAAGTATATTCCACTTTATCCCTGCATTCTAGTTTCCAGGTATTTCTCTAAAGACCTAATTTAGGCACCCCCACAAGCTCTACACATGGGATTTTCTACAAAACTGACCTAAGCTTTTCTCTAGCCCCAAGCCCACAACCCAACCCCACGTGGACCTAGCGTCTGAACCTTGAACTAGTGATTACTATCGGGCCGCATGGCCTATTCACCCCCTTACCTGCTCAGAACTTTGAAATTAACAAAAAAAAAAACTCCCTAAACTCAGCAGAACTCAATCAAAAGAACCTTAAATTGAACCAGGGGTGAACTTTTAAACCTCGGAACTGAATGAGTTTTATTTCTGTTTTAAAGAGACTGTATCTTACTGTATTTTGCTAATCAGTTTTGTAAATCAAACTTGCTTATTTCGTTGATTTTCCTGTTGCATTGAATCATTTTAAGTTAATATAGTTTGTGGCTGATAGATTAATTCTGTTTATGATTTTATTGTAACTCCCAAATAATGAAAAAAATATTAGAACTGGTAAGAGGTTTTGACCAGCTGGTTATCTCATACTCATTATATTTCCTAATTTATTTCAGGTTTCATTTTTACTGTAATCATAAACAACGCTGTGTTCTCATACTATTTGAACATCTTACACATTTTGAAGTTATAAATTGCCTTAATTTTGTTCAACCTTGGAGAGTTTGGTGCCTGCCTTGAGATTTAAATTGAAATTTTATGAGAGGATTTTAAAAATTTACTTTAGATGCTTAGTACCCTTCTGTATAAATGATAAGG
>NW_025369481.1:0-2346 GCF_016433145.1 Gracilinanus agilis | reverse complement strand
GCTTGCATTCATAAGGTTTCTCCCCAGTGTGAATTCTCTGATGTACAGCAAGACCGGAGCTCTGACTGAATCTCTTTCCACATTGCTTGCATTCATGAGACTTCTCCCCAGTGTGGATTCTCTGATGTACAAGAAGATGTGAGCTAATTCTGAATGTCTTTCCACATTGCTTGCATTCATAAGGTCTCTGCCCCGTGTGAACTCTCTGATGATAAGAGAATGTGGAACTATTACTGAATCTCTTTCCACATTGTTTGCATTCATGAGACTTCTCACCAGTGTGAATTCTCTGGTGTACTGCAAGACTGGAGCTCCGAGTGAATCTCTTTCCACATTGCTTGCATTCCTGTCTCTGCCCCATGTGGATTCTCTGATGATAAGAGAACATGGTACTATTACTGAATGTCATTCCACATTGCTTGCATTCATAAGTTTTCTCACCAGGGTGAATTCTCTGATGTCTAATAAGATTTGAGCTAGTTCTGAATGTCTTTCCACATTGCTTACATTCATAAGGTTTCTCCCCAGTGTGGATTCTCTGATGTGCTGCAAGACTGGAGCTCCGAGTGAATCCCTTTCCACACTGCTTGCATTCATAAGGTTTCTCCCTAGTGTGGATTCTCTGATGTACAGAAAGTTTGTGTCTCTGTCTGAATGTCTTTCCACATTGCTTCCATTCACAAGACTTTTTCTCAGAGTTCACTTTCTGATGATCAGGATGGGATAAATTTTGAGATTCAACACAAAATTCCCTCCGAACTATGTTATGTGGAACATCACTCATGAGTCTTGGCTGGTACATTTCTTCCACAGAAGGGCTCATCTCTGTTGGAGTTGCCTTCACGTCCAGTCTCATCTCTCCTTCTAAAAGAAACAATCAGTAATACATACCTGCATAGTCGCATATACACACACATAACCATATTTCCTTTCTTCTACTGTCAGAACACAAACTGCTTAACATCCTATTTCCTCACGTAAGAAGAACTCTTCCAACTGAAATAGACAGAATCCATCCTTAAAAATGCCATTACCTCAAAGCTAAAGAACAATTTAATTTAAAAAGAGTCTGTATATGATCACATTGTGTCTTCATAACAAACCTGTGATTTGGGCCAGACTGTCATTATTCTATTCCTATCTCACACCATAACATCAGAATGGTGGTGGAGTGACTTGACCCAAACCCTAGAAGTTGAAAACAAATTTTGTTACTGTATGCTCTGTCCACACTACAAGACAATTCATTTACAATCATTCTTTTTGCTATCA
The DNA here is from genome assembly GCF_016433145.1 of Gracilinanus agilis. Classification (NCBI taxonomy): domain Eukaryota; kingdom Metazoa; phylum Chordata; class Mammalia; order Didelphimorphia; family Didelphidae; genus Gracilinanus; species Gracilinanus agilis. The sequence goes on along the minus strand of NW_025369481.1, from coordinate 1,074 downwards.
TTTTCATTGTCTACATTCAATCACATTTTCATAGGTATGATAGTACTGGTGTTTGTGTACTAAATATTCCTGTTATTTCATGATCTAGCTTATTTGTGAGCATTATGTAATTTCCTTCATGAATGCTTTCAACTTTATTCTTTGTTGTAGTATCAGATCAGAGGAAGAAAATCTATCCAAATTTTTGCATTTACTCAAAGCATGAAAGACTTTGTTCTGTTCCCTACTTCTTGAGAATAGCTATTATATTTCTATAAATGCTTTTTTTACTACCATCAAGATTTTCTAAATACAATTTAAACAGACATGGAATTTCCCATGTTTCAAAAGATGTCTCATACATTATCTTGAGTCCATCATGCTTTTGTAAGGAAATGGGATCCAGATTACATTATTTGTCCTTTTGCCCTCTTCCCATTTAGTCCTTCATATGCCCTTAGGAGATTGGAGAGGACGTGAGCTAAAAATAAGTTACTGTCACCTTAAACAGTAAATAATGGCCTAATTTTGTTATAATGGTTTTTCCTGTTATACAAGTATTTCAAATATATTGGAGGGTTTTCCCACTGTAGTGATTTTAAATGATCCGAAACAAGAATTTGATGTTTTTCAAGTGCATTTATGATGACATCAAACTCTGGCTCCTTCTGATTAAGGGTGATATATTCTTTTAGTCTCTCAACTTGACATCAAAATATTTCCAAGGTTCCAGGAAAGTTTGCCATTCATACTCAAAGGCAAGAACAGAATCTCCTTGGCGGCCATTACACCTGAGTAGTTGTCCCATTCTTAGGTTACCCAGGAATTGCATCTCCTCAAGATTATAACCACATGAGTGAGATGTTATTTGGGTTTGTGTTCTTGCAGGACAGAGAGCACAGTCTCTGCAAACCATGGTCACTAGACCTGTTGGTGCATTCTAATTTACCTCATGAACTTGATAGTACTTTTCACCATGAACAATACACAGGAGCTCTGACTCACTATTCTCAACAATAAACATGGACATCATAGTATCAGTTAACTCATAGGGCTCCTAGGAGGATCAAATGAGAAAATATTTATAAAGCATGT
>NW_025369480.1:0-1165 GCF_016433145.1 Gracilinanus agilis | reverse complement strand
ACATTTTTTGTTGTTGGCAAAAACTGGAAAACCAGAGTGTGTCCCTCAACTGGGGAATGGATGAACAAATATTGGTATATGATGGTGATGGAATACTATGATGTTATAAGGAATGATGAATCGATGAATTTCTATAAGAACTGGAAAGACCTCCATGAACTGATGTGGAGTGAAATATGCAACACCAAGAGAACACTGTACAAAGGAACTGAAACACTGTGGGATGACCATGTGTAATCAATCACATTTGCTCCCAATAGCAATGCAATGATCCAGGACTGTCCCAAGGGACTTTTGATAAAGAATGCTGTACACATCAGAAGAACTGTGGGAGTAGAAATACAGAAGAAAAATGCATGATTGATCACTTGTTTATATAGGAACATGATTGAGGGTTATGGTTTTAAAAGATTACTCTATTGCAAAAATGAATAATAGGGAAATGGGCATCAAAGGATAACACATGTATAACCCAGTTGAATTGCTTTGCAGCCCTTGGAGGGATGAGGGAAGAGGGGATGGAGAGAAAATGAATTGTGTAACCATGAAAAAATACTTAAAAATAAATTTTAAAAAAGTTATTTTTAAAAAGAAGCTCCCAGCAGAAGAACAAGAAAACAATCATAGTATTGCAGTGAGTTGCCAGTGAAAGACTGTTTTTGCAAAAAGGTTGTGGTCAGTGATCGTTTCCTAACAGCCTTTACTCAATATGTCTACTGACCAGGGTTTACAAAGACTGTGCTCTCTCTGCTTCAAGAATGCAAAGCCAAATAACATCTCATTCACGTGGTTATAATCTTGAGGAGATGCAATTCCAGGGTAACCCAGGAATGGGACAACTACTCACGTGTAATGTCAGCCTAGTAGAGTCTGTGCTTGCCTGTGAGCATGAATGGCAAACTTTCCTGGAACCTTGGAAATAATTTGATGTCAAGTTGAGAAACTAAAAGAATATGTTACCCTTAATCAGAAGGAGTCAGAGTTTGATGTCAGCATAAATGCACTTGAAAAACATCAAATTCTTGGTTAGGATCATTTAGAATCACTACAGTGGGGAAAAAACCCAAATATGTTTGAAATACTTGTGTAACAGGAAAAACTGTTATAAGAAAATAGGGCATTATTTACTGTTTAAGGTGACAGTAACTAATTTTTAGCTCAAGTC
>NW_025369479.1:0-2858 GCF_016433145.1 Gracilinanus agilis | reverse complement strand
TAGATAGATAGATAGATAGATAGATAGATAGATAGATAGATAGATGGTAGATAGGAAAGACAGGTGGATAAATAGGTAAGAGAAACACACACAAGATATATAGATAAAAAGATAAGATAGATATAAAGATATAAAACATTTGTTATAACTAGTTTTTATAATCCTATGTATTTTACATAACAATTTTATAATTATTATATTTATTATTATATATTATAATTATTTATTATATTAATTATCCTGAGAAGAGGGCCATGGACCTCACTATACTACCAAAGAAGGCCAAGAAACAAGAAAGGTGTTACAAAGGAAAAAGTAATTCAATGAGAGTCATGACCAAAGTGAAAGAATCAAACTGAAGGAGGAATACAAATAGCGAAGTTATTCTTAGCTCAAGTAGAAAAAGCACCAAAAAAATACAAAACTTTCTTTTAGTGTGTGGAACATTAGAGGGGGAAAAAAAGATTCCTTAAAATGTATAGATAATACAACAGACCTAAAGGATTTGATAACGAGCCAAATAACAAGGTTTCAAAAAAAGAAGAGAAAGGACATTGTGTTTTTTCCAGGACACTTCATGTCAAAAAAAAAAAGCTGCATAAGAGAATAGCTCTAAATGTGATAAAAACAATTTTTAAGGCAAAGGACAGAAATATTCATGTTAAATATTAAATGTTAAGGCCGTTAAAATTTTTTTTTCTTCCTTATTCCTTAGGTTTGGATGTGAAGGAAAGATGGAAGGGTAAACTTTTAATGAAACAAATTCTTATAAGCCTATCTAATGAGGTTATGTTAAATGAATTTTTTCTATTTTTCTATTTTGTTAAAATATAATATAGCCTATTCTTTATGGCATTATCTGGACCTCATTATGTTCTGCACCTACCAGATTTTTTTAAAAACCCTTACCTTCTGTCTTAGAATCAATACTAAGAAATAGTTTTAAGGCAGAAGAGCAATAAGAGCTAGGCAAGTGGGGTCAAATGGGCCCAGGGTCACACACAAGTTAGGGTCTGAGGCCACATTTAAACCCAAGGCCTCCCATCTCCAGATCTGGTGCTCTATCTATTGAGCCACCTAACTGCCCCAGGACCCCACCCCCCTGCCTTTTTTTTTAAGTATTCATGAGCAGAAGAATTACACTATCAGTGAGGAAATCAATTTCCTGAAATAGAAGATAAAGAAAAACTTGAAGGGTTGTAGCCTAGAAGTAAACCAGATTTTAGTCCCCATGCAAGAAAAGTTTTTAAAGATGGAAAAAGCCTCTTTAAAAAAGAAATATAATCCTGGGATAAAGTGAGTCTGTACAATGGGGGGGACACATTAAGTTCAAAATCCTGAACTATTCCTATTTATTCAGGACTTCTGGTCTCCTTAATGATGCATACAATAATTTCCTAATTAATAGCCATTAAATGATGCTCCAGCCAAAGTAATTAATGGCTTATGCTCAGTGAGCTTTTTGCTAATCTCAATAAGCAAAGGATCAGAAAAAAAAATAAGAAATGTTCTCCACAGTGGGAAAGAAGAGTTTTGTTAGAGCCTTAGGCTAGAGATACAACAGGGATTCACATCAGTCCCTAACTATAAGGATTACAATTTTGTCTTATAATTTAAAAATTAAAAAGTTTCTTTCAATGAACAGCTGAATGAACATCTTTATTTTTAATATAGACCTCAGAATCAATGTTTCTTCCAAAGCAACCTTTTGGCAAATTTTTGTTTGGTTATTAATAGGTTTGGGTGAGTTTGTGCTTAATTTTTGGTTTTGGTTTACAAAATTCGTGGACTTTGGGAATGTTATCAGTGCCTCCAAACTTCTTGTTAAGAATACACATTTTATTTTTATTCAAGAAATTCAGTTACATTTTTTCCCATTTAATTGTAGCAACAACCCCAAATTTCTTCTCTCCTCCCTATTCTCATTTTTCAATTCTATAGTTGATGAGACATTCAACCTCAAGGAGAAAGAAGACAGTGAGGAATACTAGCAAGAGATGAGTCATCTGTACCATTTTCACCTCTGTAGCTAGCACCAGGGTCAGAAAGTCAAAAGTGATCCTCCCTAACCAGCAAAAGGACTGCTAGTTACTATTGCTACCCTTTTAGCAGAAAGTACAGACCCATTCCCTTTGTTTGGCTTAAAGGGGATCCAAACTGTCAGGGCTAAGAATTCCAAAGCCTGATCTTTAAATTGATTTCATCAAACTCCAAACCATCTGTGCTGCAGGTGATTAGCTCACTCAACCCACTCTTTTCAGGGATCTGGGCCATCTTTCTTCTTTGGAGAATAAGACAAAGATTCCTGCATTTTTATCAGAATATATACCTTGATCCTTGGAAGCACAAGAAATCATCTGTTCAAATGATCAAAGATTGGGGGAGGCGGGGCGGGAGAGGAAGGCTGTCTGAATAAGGCCCTAATCCCATGGAAATCAACACTTAGATGGAATTTATTCTGGAGTACTAAGCCAATTTACCTTCTTTTCTTGTCTGAATCAGAATAAAAACCTGGCCATTAACAAGACTCATCAGTGGATCTCAAAATGTCTTTCAACATTTACTCATCCACCTAGCCATTATTCCTGTGGGATACACAGGTGGCCCAGATAATCATGTTTTGACAGATGGAAAAGTTGAGAATATGTGTGGGGAATACAGCCCTACTATCCTGGCTTCTAGCCCAAAAGGATACTTGCTCACTCTATGGAAGTAGTTTTCTCATTTAGAGGAATGAGTTCATGTTTTCTCATATATTTACTATTCAACATATGAAATTTCTTTCTCTCTCTCTTTCTCTCTCTCTCTCTCTCTCTCTCTCTCTCTCTCTCTCTCTCTCTCCCTCCCTCTCTTTCTCT
>NW_025369478.1:0-3318 GCF_016433145.1 Gracilinanus agilis | reverse complement strand
CTCATGCCCAGGCCTTGTTCCAGTCCCATATTGAGAGGGAGAAGGAGTCATTCCATCCTCTTTCCCCACAGCAGGGCACCAACAGCACCAGCACAGCAAGTACCATTCCCAAGCCAAACTGAAGTCTAGCCAGTGAAACAGAAGGTGTCCCAACCACAGGCATTGAATCCAAAGTATAAGTCAGAGTTGGAATGGTGTTTGCTTCCTATGTATGACATTTTTTCCCCATGATTTCTTTTTGCCCTTTGGGATTTACTATAAATTCCTCACTGGACCTGGGCATCCTAGAAGAGAGCCAGGGGTCCCATATTTTGGGCTCCCTAAGCAGAGTCTTTAGGCTCTTTCATTCTGGAGCGACTTGAGTCTCACGTTCTGGATCCTATGGTCCCCTCCTGCAATCTCACAAAGTGTCTCTCCCTCCTTAATTTTATTTAGCACAAGCCAGAAGGTTGGCTCCCACTCTGGAGAAAAGAACCCATTAGGAGCACAGAGTGCAGGCAGTGATGCCTTCTCCTCCACCACATTAATCCATCTGCAAATATTTTCTCTCATTTACTTGTAGAAGCAACTATTGACAATTATTTCCTGACATTTTGTGATTCAGATTCTCTCCCTGCCCCTCTCCAAGGTGGTAAATAGTCTGATATAGATGATGCCAGTTCAGCAAATATTTATTGATCACCTAGTAGGTACTCAAGCACGGTGCTAGGCTTTGGGTATACAAAGACAGAATAGGAAACAGTCTCTGCCCTCAAGAAACTCACCTTCAGGGTGTCCCTCAATTGGGGAAAGACTAAACAAAATGTGCTATATGATTGTGACGGAACAATACTGTTGGGCTATAAGATGTGAGGAACAGGATGCTTTTGAAAAGAACTGGAAAGACCTGCATGAACTGATGCAGAGAGAAATAAGCAGAACCAGGAGAACATTGTACACAGAAATTACAATATTGCAGGACGATCAAATGTGATAGACTTTGCTACTAACAGTAATGCAATGATCTGGGACAATGTTGAGGGACTTACAACAAGGAATGCTGTCTACCTCCAGAGAAAGAACTGTGCAGATGAAAACATGATTTTTCACTTGATTATTTGGGTATATGATTTGGGGTTTCAGTTTTATAAGATTATTCACTTACAAAAATGAATAATATGGAAATAAAAAAAGAAAAAAGAAGCTCGTCTTTATTCTCCAGAAGATCTCAGATGTATCTAAAGTAAGTACCTTTCTCATCTCCCCCTGCTAAGGCAGTGAAAATTCACCTCCTCTCTCTCACTCCCAGCCTCCCCCGTGCCCTCAAAATAAATCAGCCAGTCCTAATGCCCCAGCTCTGCTTGTAGCCCCTTTCCATATACTTCCATGGTAATCAAGTATGCTGTGTTCACTACCCGTATAAGCCAGACACTGATGTCTCTTGTTCCACAGGCACCTGTGTTTAACATCAGTTGGTCCATAATAACCCATTAAAGATCTCTCCTCCCGTGATGTCTGTTTAAAAGGGCAGGGAATGGTGAACAAAGGGAAGCATGTGTTGAATTCAAGAAGGGGTGATTTCTTTTCTTCCAAAACTAGAAATAATTTGAAATCCAGAATGTATCAAATGGGTTCCTTCCTTTTCATCGTGTGGGAATGGCCCGATGGGTTGCCCCATCTTGGTCCTCATTTCCCTGGGTTTTTATAGCATTCCAATTCAGAGATGCAGAACCCAAGTCAAATCAAGTGGCCCCCAAGGACCCTCCTTTCCCCATTCAGGCTTCTATTTTTAATTTTCTGCAGCTTTTAAAACATTGGAATGGGGGAGTTTCACCAGTTTGTGGTCAAGATGGATTCCTACCAGTCTCTAAGGGCCCCCCCTAAGATAATCCCGGCTGGCAATGGGACACCAGGGCCCAGGCTGGGCAAAGGGGGCTTTCTTGGTGATCACTTCTCAGCACATTCTGTCATCACAAAATAACCTTTAACAACTGTATTTTCCTCTTCCCCAAATGAGACGAGAATATGTTGCTAAGCCAAAGGCCAACCTGTGCCCCTTGAAATCTGGCTGTAATGATAGAAACATATTTTACAGTCTTGGGAGCTTTCTGTGGGCACTTAAAATTCATCCAAGAGATTCCAAGGCGTCTATCGGAGTTCCCACATTAATCCTTAAAGCATCCCCCACAAGATGGGTGGCCTTTGGCATGGGTCCCTTTTGTTTAAATGAAAAAAAATGAGCATATGGAAAATCACAAGTGATTTGCCCAAGTGTATATTGGGAAAGAAGTATCAATGCTCCTTTGCCCTTCATGGGGAAAGCTCCTCTCTTGTCCATAGAAAATCCACTTCCCTCTCTTGGTCACTCGGCATGGCATCATTTTTATGCCAGGCCTGGCTCTCTAACCACTGAGCCATGTCGATGCCCCACCTAGAAACAATCCTAAGGTGGATGAATGTAACAACAACCAAAACACACAATAGCACTCATTGCACCAGGCACTGTGCTGGGGAAATCCCTGCCCTCATAGAGTTTACATTCTCCTGGGAGAATACAAGACACTCCTGACTAAGAAAATACAAAATTAAGGCTCCAGCATTCCAATACACCCATGATCTCACCAACGTGGGCATTCCATCCAACCAGACAGACAGACAGCAGCCAAACCTGGCACAGGGCATTCTTGTCCATATCAGAAGCCATCTAGTCCATCCCAGGTAGTAAATGTCAGGGTGGGGGCGGTTAAGACTGGATGTCTTAGCTCCAGAGACAGTGCTCTTTCTAGGATCGCTTCCATAAGTTCATCAAAGGGACTCTCAAAGGAGGCAGTGTGGTACAGTAGAAAGAGCTGCTGCAGAATCAGAGGATTCCAACTCTGCATTTGGCTCACTCCCTAGGTGACCTTGGGGAAAATCACTTGATCTCCCCTTAATTTTTTCATCTATAAAATGGGGTTGGAGGAGAGCAGTGGTTTTCAAAGTATGTTCCAGGGGATCCCCAAGACCCTTTCAGGGGTCCCTAAAGTCAAAACTGTTCTCAAAATAATTCTAAGACATTTAAATTTCTAATATGCTAAATAATGATAAATTATTGGTATTGACTGATTTCAGTTGTATCTGAATCTTTGGGACCTCATTTGGGGTTTTCATAACAAAAAATATCAAAGTGGTTTGCCATTTCCTTCTCCAATACACTTTACAGTTGAGATATCTAAGGCAAACAAGACTAAGTTACTTGCCCAGGGTCACATAGTGAGTGTCTGAGGTCAGGTTTGAACTAATGAAGATAAGTCTTCCTGGCTCCAGATCTAGCACTCTATCCACTGCATCACCTAGCTG
>NW_025369477.1:0-5629 GCF_016433145.1 Gracilinanus agilis | reverse complement strand
TTCTATGGTCTCTATGGTTTTTAGGTTTCGATCCTTGGTCTCTGACATTCCATCATGCCATCTGCAAAGATAATTTTATCATCTCTTTGCTCATTCTGATTCCTTCAAATTTGTTTCCTTCTTTTATTGCAATTGCTAGCATTTATAATACTATGTCAAATAATATTGTTGACAATGGACATATTGTTTCATTCCTGATCTCAGTGGAATAGTTTCAAGCTTCTCTCCATTCCAAATAATACTTGTTTGTGGTTTTAAATAAATACTTCATATTCTTTTGAAGGGAAAAAAACATTTATACCATTCTTTTTAGTGTTCTTAACAGGAACGAGAATTGCATTTTATAGGCTTTTTCTGCATCTTTTGATAATTATATGGTATTGACTGCTTTTGCTACTGATATTATCAATTTTGTTGACTGTTTTCTTCATATTAAACTATCCCTACACTCCTGGTATATATCCTGTTTGGTCCCAATATATTATCTTTGTGAAATACAGTTGTTGTCTCCTAGCTACTATTTTACTTAGGATTTTTGCAGCTGATCACCTTCCACATGGTAGGTACCATTAGAATTCTTAAGAGAAAACAGCAAGACCAAATTCTGTATAGCTGTCCCAGGGATATGTGTTAAAAGGAAAATAATGAACATGGAAGGGAGAGGAAGGAGGATACTTATCTGTATTAGGATTCTTCTGACTTGAAGACCATTTCATTTAGTTGTAAGGTGTCTTTGCAGAGAAGTCTTATATTAAATCTTTCTTTAGGTTCCAGTTATATGGAAACCTTGTCTGAGAGTTTCAGCTCCCTAGGAAATGACTGGGATGGAATAATTAGGTCTCCAGGGAGTTTTCTGCAATAGGACAAAAAGATCAGCAAAAATCCTAGCAAGTTTGACCTTAATAAGTTTTAATACCTTCTACCACACTCAAGGACTTGGGTGGTAGGTGTTTGATGTCATTAAGGAATGTCCAGGTGGTAAAATTGTTTCCAACAACTGCCTATGCAGTGCTTCCATCCATCAGAGAAAAATAATACCAGAAGGTAGAAGCTGAATAAAATCAATCTTCCAGACTTAAAAGGGAAGAGATAAAGCCCATCTACCATGAAAAACCAATTATTGGGATTTCAAAACAAAACAAAGTATTTCTATGTAATGGTTGCACTATAGAAAATTACATAAAAATTTCAAAAAAATTGGACTGCCAGATATGGCCTTTTTTACTCAGAAAAGCAGAACCCTTAAAGATTCCCACAAAACACAAAGATTTAACAGAATGATTAAGGGAAAGCTTAAGATCACCTTTAAACTAAAACAGAGAACTTGCAATTATAATGATTACATTTATATTGTTAGTGTAGGTACAACTTTTAGCCCAACCCATATAATTTCTTTTTCCACAAGTTAATCAGCTAAGTTTTCAAAACTCCTAAAGAACTGAACAAGACAATGGGAAAATAGATGATTCATATCATTTAGTTTCTCATGGGTGAATAACAAAATAACAAAAAATGGAGTGTATATATGGTAGTACAAAATTATGTTTGTGCTTTCACAATAAAAAATCTAATTGGTCCTAATGAATCTTATACTGAATGACCTATTTCTATGTTAGATCTTTATTACCATAAATACTTTTCTCTGCATTTTGAACAATTAAAAAAAGTCAAAATTGCAGTAAAACCCTTATTTTTAAAGGAATACTGACAGCATTATTTTACTCTATAATCCAAAAGAATTTAGCATTAGGATAATTTATTATTTTAACTGTTATTATCAAATTAAACATTTTGTTCCCTGAACAAATTAATAAATGACCACATATTTTAGAGCTGTATCATAATTTTCATTTATTCAGCATTATTCTTTATAAGACCTAATTATTTCAAGAACTTCATAAGGTGCTATGATTGTCATTCTTTGATTGGACTCTCCCTTGGCTTTCAGGCTTCAGCTTATCTTAAGTTTTTTTTTTTTTTTTATTTGAGGGACTTCTTTGAAATCATATCTGGACAAATTTTAAGACATATTTAACCTAAAGTAAAAGGGTAGTTTTTTTTTTCTTACTAATGTCACTATGTTGTGGGGGAGAAGCTTACTGATTTGAGAAGAGGTTTCCACCTAGCGAATTACCAGGGCCAATAAACCTATAGAAAATAAAGGGATTTATTTAGAAAGTCAGATGGCCAGGAGGCAGCATTCAAATGAATTCTGCCTCCACAGAGTAACAAAAGATTGAGTTTCACAGGAGAGCTAACTATGAGACATATGACAGAAGAGTAGGTGAAGGGGGTGGTCCTGAGATGATATATGACTTACAAGGACAGAAGACTGAGGAAGGTGGAAGAGAGCCTGAAGTTAGGAATATTTTCTGTCAGTGAGATGCACAGATCTCAAAAGTATGGAAAAGCATGCCATCTTTATTCATTTATAGATGGTTATCAGGGACCTTGTGCTTTTGTTACACCTTGTTCCAGAGGTCAGAAACTGAGGGAGTACTTCATTTGTCCCCTGGAACTTCTGAGTTTTCTGTGTCATGTTATAACTGTAAAATCTCATAAAATTGTTCACTTAGCTCAGTTTAAAAGACTCAGATTCCTATAATCTTTCTGTTTTCCTTTCTAGGTTTTAATTCTTCTCTTATTTCCTCAAAGTGGGGGTTTTAATGGGAAGTTCATCCAATTTGGAACCTTCAGGCTCCAAACTCTCAGAGCTGTCCATCCTCATTTCTTCCCTTTTTCATCCACTCTTACCTATGGCTCCAAGAAAAGATTGTATGTGCATCAGCTGTGCCCCAAACATTTCTCATTTGGTCTTAAGCAGAAGCTACTTTCAAGAGGAACTTGGACTGTTTAGTTAAAGTGCTCACTGCCTTTTACATTAGTCAGAAAGTATTTTCTCAAATATTTCTTGTCCATTTACAAAAATCAGTCTAGTCTGCAGTTTACCCAACCCAAATTAAGCTTTTTACACTCCAGAATGCATATGTGTTCATCAGAAAAGCCCTATCTTCTCCAGGTAGAATAAGTAATAGCTTAAAAATTTGAAAATCACAGCATTCAAATCAAAAGAGTTAAGACCTAGGATAAAAATGCAGCTCATTATTAGTATCATTAAAAAAATCAATAGCTCTCTATACAGTATTTTACACATTGACTATGCTGAAAATGATAAAGAAAACATTAAAATATAAAGTCATGAATCCTGGGCCTTTCCTTTATATCCTGCTGGAGATTCTGATAATGAAATCACAAATTTTATATTATCATATGTTGGGAAGTCAACAGTGAGTACAATTTAAAATATTATTAACTAACATTTAAACTATAAGCTTCTAAGCTTGTTTTAGAGAAATCTCCATTTAAGAAATACACTAAAATACAATTTAGTCAAAACCCAAAACTTAAGTTCTCAAACTTATATAAGAAACTTAAAAAAAAAAAGAATAATTACAGTCATTATGACCCCAAATCTATTGGTCCAAGAGTTAACCAAACTTAGATTAAACACATCACAGTTTAATGAGCTTAATTGCCAAACTCCAGCTCAGCTTCCATTCAGAACTTCAGCCAACCATCCAAACTTATGGAGCTGCTGTTAATTATATCTCTCATCAGTACCACACCATCCCCTCTCCTACTTCCTATGGATAAGAGTTGAAAAAGACATACAGCTGCCTTGCTTCACTCATACAGGCACAACCAAACACACATATACATATGAGTATGCAAATTGCAAATCCATGCCTAACCAAACCCCATTTTGGCCAAAAGTCTTTAGAGTCAGACTTAAGTTTTACAAATTATTTAAAGCAACTACAGGTAGCTGGTCCATAATTTAAGGGCATATATCCAGCAGTCATCTTCTTAGGGAGATTTGCTGGGATAGACACACATCTGTGATGGCACATAGTTTAACAAACTCCTCCATAAAAAGTCATTTATTTTCCTCAAATACACAAGAATTAAAGTTCACTCACTCAGCCAATCTGCCAAGTTGAGCACAGACTGGAACTCAATTAGTTCCTAGGGGTGGCACACATGGGGGTTTCACTCTAGCAAGCAGCCAAAATTTTGAATCTTTATGGACCCTCCAAATATGCAAACCTGAAAAAAACACATAACTACCAAAGTTGTTATAACACATCTTTGTTCAGGACAAGGGAAACACCATACAGAGCCAATGCTCAGGGAATACTGTCTTGGGAAGGAGACCAATAATGAAAATTTCCTCTGAAAAATAGAACTCAGGGTCTATATTATAACAGATAAAATTGGTCTGGAGGCTAGGCATCAGGACCATAAGCATTTATTACTGAAGAGTGAGAGAGAAAGTTAGATTTCAGCCCAATAGATCTGATATTTCATTTTGCTCAATGACTTCATTCACTTTGTCAAAGATAAACAGGCCCAGGGACAGCTCAGAGAACCCATACCCAAGCCTGATAGGTACCTGAATGCAAAAATAAAGAAAAGATCCTACTTCTAGCATGGGTTAAAAAAACCTATCCTTGGGCAATGGCTTTCAAATGTCAAGCTTGTTTGCCCTTCCATGACAACAGTACTCTAGCATGCTGAAGCTAGGCATGCCCATGCTGACCCCACAGGACACTAGGGGATGTCAGAAGACATCAGATGATTAGATATGACGTTACTCTGTAACACCTATGACATCATTGGGGTGCAGTGGGATGGAAGTATTTTACTTCACAAAACATGAACGGAAAGGCAATTGATTGGTTACACAGAGGCTAGGGAAAGAGGACATAGCCAGACCTTAGAATCCCTGGGAGGCCTATATCCAATAAAAGAAACTAAGAAAACAAACAGATTATTCAAGATTTGATTCCATCTGCTAATCCTATTTAGAGTGATCAGTGGGAGTGTGAGGAATTCCTAAAATGCTCCTGTCAGCATTAATGCATTAATATCACTTTGATGGGAAATACCAAATAGAATGTTCCAACCTCAAGCCTTTAACATTTTTAGCAATGACATGGAAGGAACAAAATCATATTAAAATTTAAATGGCATGAAATTTAGATGATATAATAATGATATAAATTGCATAAATGAAATTGAATATATAAAAATACTCTTCACTTGGGTTCATCAGCTGTATTTTACAATTAATGGATAGGGAAAGTATGGTGTCCACCTGAAAAAACACAGAACTATCAAAGCAGTTATAATAAGGATTTTTGATAGATTAAAGTAAAGATTAATTTAAAGAATGAAGTAATTAATTAAAGATTAATCTGAGAAAATGAACAGAACAGCAGGCCTGGGGCTTCCACTGAACTACAGAATGCAATGTGTTTATATAAATTTATGGAGAGGGAGAAGAGCATATCCTCTACCACTCCCGTGGGATCTAAGCACTAACCAAATCTAAAACGTCTGGGAGAATTTTCAATGGCATAGCCAGAGTCTGAGGTAGCTGAGAGGGGCATATATACAAAAGGAGAAATTAGGAGGACAAAAGACAAAAAAGGTCTTAAGAACTGATTATATCTGCTAGTCCTATCAAAGATGATCAGGGGATGATTATGGGTTTATTGTTCAGTCTGGGACTAGGGTTAGTTAAAATTCTTGAAGACAGGTTATCAGGGATAAGGGTCAATTTGAG
>NW_025369476.1:0-7009 GCF_016433145.1 Gracilinanus agilis | reverse complement strand
GAGTTTTTTATCCGGATGGATAATAAAGCTACTCTTCCTTCTCCGGGTTGATTACATTGAGAGTAAGGTTTGATTATGCTCTCTTCCTCTCCTTCTTATGGTAGTATTTATCCCCTCCCCTTCCCATGCCCTCTTTGTGTGTAATAGAATATCTTATTTTTCTTATTTACTCAGATTTTTCTTGGTGTACCCTACTATTCCCCCCCTCTTTCCCACCCCTCATGTCTTCTTAGACCATTTAGTATCCTGTCCTCTCCCTATGAATTATTCTTCTAGTTGCTATAATAGTGAATATTATAATAGTGTATAGAGTTCACTACAGAGAATTATACATAGCATTTCCCCACCTAGTAATACAGATAATTAGATCTTATTTATGCCCTTAAAGAGTCAAGCTTTAAAGACTATGAGTTTTCTTTCTTTTCCCTCTGTTTCTTATTTACCTTTTCATCTTTCTCTTGATATTTGTGGTTGAGTGTCAAACTTTCCATTTAGTCCCAGTCTCTTTCGTGCAAAAACTTGGAATTCTTCAATTTTGTTGAATGCCCATACTTTTCCCTGAAAGTATATAGTCAGTTTCGATGGGTAGTTGATTCGTGGCTGAAGGCCCAGCTCTCATGCCTTTCTGAATATTGTATTCCAAACCTTGCGTTCTTTTAGCGTTGAGGCTGCCAGATCCTGTGTGATCCTTATTGGTGCTCCTTGATATCTGAATTGTCTCTTTCTGGCTTCTTGTAAGATTTTTTCTTTAACTTGAAAACTCTTCAATTTCGCTATTATATTTCTGGGTGTTGACTTTTCTGGGTCCAGTGTAGAGGGTGTTCTATGAATCCTTTCAATGTCTATATTGCCCTCTTGTTGTAGAACTTCAGGGCAATTTTGCTGAATAATTTCTTTAAGTATGGAGTCCAAGTTTCTATTAATTTCTGCCTTTTCTGGAAGACCAATGATTCTCAAGTTGTCTCTTCTAGACCGGTTTTCTTGGTCTGTCACTCTCTCATTGAGATATTTCATGTTTCCTTCTATTTTATCAGTCTTTTGACTTTGTTTTATTTGTTCTTGTTGTCTTGAGAGATCATTGGTTTCTAAATGTTCGATTCTAGCCTTTAAGGACTGGTTTTCGGCTTTAATGTTTTGGTTTTCGGCTTTAATGTTTTGGTTTTCGGCTATAATTTTTTGGTTTTCGGCTATAATTTTTTGGTTTTCCTTTTCAATCTGGTCATTTTTGGTCTTCAGTTGACTTGTCTCACTTTCCCAATGCGAAATTCTGCCTTTTAAACTGTTATTTTCTTGCCAGATTTCTTCCATCTTCCTCAGCATTTCATTTTTAAACTCTTCCATAGCTTGTGACCAGCTTTCGTGTTTTTGGGGAGGTTTGGATTTTTGCTTTCCCTCCTCTGTTGTCTGGATTTTCTCTGTGTAGAAGTTGTGGAGTGTTCTGGTCTCCTTGTCCTCGGGGTCAGGCCTCCTAGTAGTTCCCGGTCTGCCCCTCTGCCCGAAGTTCCTTCAGCAGTCTTTGGGGCTGCTTCCACTGCCGAGCTGGGTCTACACGGGGTCCTCACTGGAGGTCCAAGCCTGGGCTGGAGATAGTTATTCAAGCCTAGGGCACTGCCTTTGCCTGTACAGATGCTCTTAGGGCTCTGCCTTCACCCCTGCAGAAGGTAGTGAAAGTCCCTGGGCTGGAGATCTTTATTCACCCCTGAGGCGATGCCTTCAGCACTTGGGAAAGGCCATGTTTTAGAGGCCTTTGTCCAGGCCTGAGGCGGTGCCTTCACCCATGTGGACCCTCGGGGAAAGTCTGTGAGCGCCCCCAGCCACCTGGGGTCCCTGGTCTTGCAGCCACAGGTACAAGCTCCGGGGCTGCCAGTGATTATCTGGTTGCCCCAGTCCTGTTTTTTGGCATTGTGCGAGGTGTGTGGTGTGGGGGTGGGGGAGGGGCTTCTTCCTCTCGCATTTTAGTGAGAGCTGTTTCACCCCTTTATAGCGTGGAAATGCCCCGATTCTGCGTACCTTCAATGCTGCGCCCTGTTGTGGGGTTCCTTCGTTCCTCTGGACTCGTTTTTATTTCCCCTTGAGGAGTCCTGTATGGTTCGGTCAGGAGAGATTGAGCAGCTGCTCCTTACACTGCCGCCATCTTAACTGGAAGTCCCTCCAACTGATTCTTAAGAGAACCAGTTGTTTGTGGGTCACTGGGAGAGGATAAGAACCTATAGTCACTGTTCCACCCTTGTCTCTAACTTTGAGATCTTCAGTTCTTGTTTTTCATGTCTGAGAAGTACATCAAATTATCCCTCTATCCTTTTGATTGCCTTAGTTTTTGTAGTTATCAGATGAGGTATAGATATGTTATTTCCTTTTCCCTATATCACAACTATGTTTTAAGATATGGTTTAGAAATCTGAAATACATTTGCAGGTACCATTTTATGTGTCTCTTCATTTCTCGAAACTACCTTTTTGAATACCATATATTCAAGTAGTGATGAAAACACTATCTGTGTCCCTAGAGGTCTTTGATTTTCTGCTTAAAACTTCAGAATACTCAATAATGCTTTCTGTGTTCTCTCTAGTAGTACAGTGGATTCCCACTCATATCATAGGTAGTTGTCATCATGTTTAACAAGAGCCTGGAGATTCTCTGCCATATCTCAGATATGCGACCTGGAAAGATTGTAGACACCTTTATTATTATTTAAGGATGATGCTATGTAGTCACCTTGATACCTCTCCATAGAGAGTTTCCGACCACCAATATTTATTTCTTTTTCCTCTGACTACTAAACTTATTGCACATATGGATCTTGGTTAGTATTCCTTGGTTCTTAAGAAGCTACTATACACTGGAGTTAGTTCAGTTCTTTCCTCTTTTGGGCTAGCTTCCTTCTTCTCATCTTTTTTTCTCCTCCTTCTAACTATGCTTTTTGGAGAATATTCCAGTGCAGTAACAGGTCCTTAACAAATTTCCCATTTTGTTATTCTATTCCATCTTGAACTGGAGTGGACATTAGACACAATCCAGCATCCCTTCGTTTTATAAAGGAAGAAACTGGTTCTGGGAAATTAAGTGACTTGGCAAAAATCAGATGAGCAGAGAACTATTCTTCTAGATGACTTTCTAACTGCACATTAAACTTCATTTCTAGGTTTGTATTGTTTTTTTCCTCCCATTTTGGGGGTTGTTTTTGCATTACTGAAATGAACTATCTTCCTTGCTCCTATATCTTGGAAGCTATTTTCACATTATGATTTCTTTGTATTTTTATGTATGGTAAAATATTCTACAGTTTACAGAATGATAGATTTAGAACTAGAAGAGAACTTGGAGGTCATCTAGTCTGTTCTCCTTTTAGAAATAAGGAAATTGAAACCTAGAGAGGTTAAGTTACTTGCATAAAGTCATATAAGTAGTGAGTGGCATAGAGAAGATTTGAATTGAGTGATTTTGACTCTAAATCTACCGTTTTTTCCCATTATGTCATGCTTTTTTCCCCCAGTCTTTATAGCATTTTTTTCTATTCTTTGTCTGTTTCTATCATGTTTCCAACAGGAAACAGGTTAGGTATTTTTTATAATTTCTTTGACCAGATTTATTAAGTTATATTAAGCTATAAGCAATATTAAGTTAAGAAAAATAGCATGAAAAATGTTTTGTCTTCTAATTCATGGTGTTTGTAGAGTCACTGGTTTTCACTGGTTGCCAAACTAGGATTATATTAAATTATTTACCGTGGCCACTTTAACATATTTTCTTATAGCCAAGTCTTCCTTTCTCTTGTGAGTCTCTTCAGGGAAAATAACCTTTTTTTAAAGAGTCATCTCCTGGCTCCTAAAATTAGTTATAGAAAAACATCACATATGTCAAACATAAAGCAAATGACCACTGATTTAAAAAATATTTTCATAAATTAAACAGGAAGACTGAGGGGAATTCAAATGCCACCCAAATTGGTGAAAAACACAGTTGAGTAACAGTTAAAAATATCCCTTTATTTCTTAGCAAGCATATTGGTAAATATTAACGGAAGCACATTTTGAGAGTTTTGCTAGAGCAGATGCTGATTATGAGGCATAAAGAATGAGTACCTTTAAAAAGAAAGAAAAATACATTAGCACAAAGTCGATAAAACACATAGCCAGGAAAATGTCATTTTCTTTCATTTATAGCTCACTAGGATAATAAGCCTTGCCAATTATGGGGTAGATATTTTGATGTGTGCTCAGTCTAGGGCTTTATTTAGATGAACTCCAATCCAGTTTAGCAGTAGTTGAATCACATGCACTGTGGACTTCAAAGGCTCCGTGTTCAATGGAGATGTCCAGAATGGGAGTGCTGTGAAAAATCCCTGATTGTACTACAGGCAGCCAAGCTGTGGCCATCACTTTTCAGTCACTGGGAAAATGTGGTGTGCAAATGGGCATCCTACTGTGATAAGGGGGAAGTCTAAAAATAAAAGTTGAGATGTGGCATGTAAGCTTAATGGCAGCAGAT
This sequence comes from Gracilinanus agilis, assembly GCF_016433145.1. Classification (NCBI taxonomy): domain Eukaryota; kingdom Metazoa; phylum Chordata; class Mammalia; order Didelphimorphia; family Didelphidae; genus Gracilinanus; species Gracilinanus agilis. Next base: position 2,521 of record NW_025369476.1, on the reverse strand, counting down.
CTCTCCCCAGCTTGGACAACAATTCCCTACAGGTGGCTGTTTTAACAGGGAGCATAATTAGTGAGTGTGTGTGTAAGGGTGTGTGTATAAATATGTATGCCCTTAACCTTCCATTCGGAAACAGGTAAGGCTGACGTATAGTCATAGCCAAACTGTTAAGTGCATTGTACATTTCTCTCTGTTCAAGGAAGGTTAGCTCTAGGTATTCACTTTGGTTGTTCATTGTGAGTTCTTGGTGACATGAGGTTATAAAAGGAAACAGAGATTGGCACTGATGTGTGTGTTTGTCTTTGTGTGTGTATGTGTGTGTGTGTTCCTGCCTGTGCAAGTGCATTAAATACTCTTCCAATGAGCCCTTCTGAGAGGAGTCTTGTTTACAACGTTAGTCAGGGTGAATTAGAAAAGCTGAACTATAAGCTTCCTCTTTCTAGGCAGGGCTCCCATTCAGTCCTAATGATGCTTGGGGGTCAAGGGATGGGGATAATACATCCATTGTTAAACAAGTAAAGACTATTTTTCCATTTGCCCAAATCTAAGTGGTTGATGAAAGTGAATATAACACCAGGATGGTGATGAATATTATGGTAAATATAACATTAGTGACATATAGCTATTGTAATAGCAGAAATACTTTTGCTGTAAGAACATAGATTTGGAACTGAAAGGGAACTAATATATTTAGTCCAACCTTCTCATTTTACAGATGAGGAAACTGAGTCTCCAAAAGCTTAAGTAACTTGTAAACATATCCAGAGAGTTGCCAAACTTTGCTATTTCTTACTCCTTAAAAATCTCTTGCATTTGACTTCTACCCAGTGTTTACAATAAACTCACCACTTTAGTGCAAGCCTTCATTATCTCTCACTTAGATTATTGGAAGAAACAGCCTTTTAATTGGTCTCCTTCTCTCCAATCTCTTCTGACTCCAGTTTGTCTACCACATAGCTACCACATCAAAGAATAGATTTGGCTATGTTGTTCTTTACTTAATAAACTCCATCAACTTTGCAGGACTCCATATTTCCTCTAGGCTAGGATACAATATAAATTCCTATTTGACTTTTAAAACCTTTCACAACTATAACCACAACTTACCTGTCCAGCTTTACTTTAATTTCATTCCCATACTCTATGATCTTCACATAGACAACATTCCATATCTCCTCTTCATATCTTTGCACGGGACATTTACTATTCCTTCCTTACCTCTACCATGTAGAATCTCTTTGATAGTTTTAAGACACAACTTAATCAAAGATAGAGAAAAAGGACTCATATTGTCCAAAAAAAAGGTCTTTTTTTTTTGAACAGCAAAGACCTGGAAACTAAGGAGGTATTGACCAACTGGAGAATGGCTAAATAAAAGATGACATATAAATATGGTGAAATAATATTGCGTTGAAGAAATGATGGAAGGGGTGGCTTCAGAGAAATCTGGAAAGATCAGTGTGAACTGATATAAATGAAATAAACTAGACCAGGAAGACAATTTTTACAATAATGCTCTTATAAAGGAAAACAATTTTGAAAGACTTATGTACCTTCACCAAATGGTGACCAACTGATGATGAAGTATGCTGCTGCGAAATGAGAGAGGTGATAGACTGAACATGCACAATGTTCAGAAAGGGGAAGAGAACAAACACTTATTAAATGTCTTTTTTTGCACAAGGCACTGTGCTAAATTCTTTACAAATATTATCTCATTTAAGCCTATCGACAACCCAGTGAACTAGGTACTGGTATGATCTACATTTTATTGTTGAGGAAAATGAGTCAGACAGTGACTTTCCCAGGATCTTATAGTTAGTAGCTGAGGCCAATTTTGAATTCAGGTTTTTATGACTCCAGTCCTATCACTCTATCCTTTTTTTATGTTGTTCAGTCATTTAGTTGTGTAAGACTCTTCTGACCCCACGGACCATAGTACACCAGGTCCTTCTTTCATCTACTATCCCTGTACAAGCTCATCATTGATTCCATGATTCTAACTATTCATCTCCTACTCTACTATCTTCGTCCCCTTTTACCTTCAATCTTTCCCAGCATCAGGATCTTTTCCAGTGAGTCCTGTCTTCTCATCATGTGACCAAAATATTTAAACTTCAGCTTTAGTATTTGACGTTTTGGTGTATAGTCTGAATGAATTTCTTTAAGGGTTGACTGATTTGAGTTCCTTGACCTCTAAGACACTCCTCAAAGCCTTCTTGAGTAGCAGAATTCTAAAAGGTTGATTCTGTGGCAGTGAGCTTTTCTCATGGTCCAACTCTAACAGCATGCATAATAGCTACAGAAAAATAGCATAGCTTTATATCAACCTTTGTTGGCAAGGTGGCATTTCTAATTTTGTGTATGCTATCCAGATTTACCATAGCTTTCCGTATAAGGAATGAGTCTAGAAATTTTGTGGCTAAAATAATTTTCTGCAGTGATCTTTGAGTCCAAGAATACAAAATCCTTTTCATTTCTTCTTCAAGTAATGGGACCAGTTGCTATGATCTTAGTTATATATATATATATA
>NW_025369475.1:0-9572 GCF_016433145.1 Gracilinanus agilis | reverse complement strand
ATGACAAAACCAGTGGAAATGTGCGTCGGCCATGGGTGGGGGGAGTGCGGGGGGTGAAGGGGAAAGTAGGAGCATGAATCATGTAACCATGTTAAAAATGATTATTAATAAATGTTTAAATTCAAAAAAAATCTTACCTTTCATCTTAGAATCAATATTGTGTATTGGTTCCAAGGCAGAAGAGAGGTAAGGGCTAGGCAATGGAGGTCAAGTGATTTGCCCAGGGTCACACAACTGGGAAGTGTCTGAGGCCAGATTTGAACCCAGGACCTCCCATCTCTAGGCCTGGCTCTCAAAATACTGAGCCACCCAGCTGCCCCCTCCCTGAATGTTTATATTAACAAAATAGAGAAAAAGCAGGTCAACAAATTGGGCATGCAACTTTAAAAATTAGAAAAAGAAAACATTTTTTCTAAATCCCCAATTAAAGGCTAAATTGGAAATCCTAAAAATCAAAGGAGAAATTAATAAAATTGAAAGTAAAAGAACTATTGAACTAATAAATAAGACTAAAAGTTGGTTCTATAAAAAATGAAATAAAATAAATAAATCATAGTTTAATTTGATTTAAAAAAGGAAAGAAGAGAATCAGATTACCAGCATCAAAAATGAAAAGTGTGAATAGGTTAACATTCTTGCAAAAATACTTCTAGAACAGAAAGACTTCACAAGCAAGCAATAATAAAGGGTAATAACAGGAATATATCACTGGATTAGTTTAATATAATCAAAAACAATTTCTCTCTAGCCAGAGACCGTAGAAAAGGAAAGCTCTATGAGTGGAACCAAATGTTCTCCCTGTAACTTCTACAAAGACTCAATGAATAATTTACCAGCAAAGAAGAGATAATTCAGTCATACAGATTTATTTATAGAAACTGGGAGGTTCATAAGCACAAGCCATGATCAGGTCATTGACACCAAAAATTACAAAAATAAAAAATTATTCTTAAGGACCCTGTATTTATAGATTAATCAGATTAGGTAATGAAGTAAGATTAACCTTGTAACATAAATTAAAATGTAGGTTGCAAAAATTTCTCGTTTATTAGATATCTAGAAAAGCATGAACAATATAAATACACCAGAAACTCACAATCCTTTATAAACTAACGGACAAATTCTCACACTACAAATACAAACCCCAACATGTCCTTTAGAATTTGAAATTATTATTCAGCATCACTAGGCAAAGAAAGTTTGTTCAGAAAGATACAGATAGAACATGGATCCATCAAAATTTAAGAACAATGTTTTCAATAGTTGTCGTCTTATCAGATATTCATAATCTTCAATCTATATGGAATGAAGAGTTTTCAAAATATAGAGATCTAGCAGGAGAAATTAAAATTATGAGAGAAATGGACAATGTATGTTATCCTTATTGCCCTGTCTACTGCTAGAATGATCCTAAAGATACTTTCTGTGAGTCCTCAGAAGATGAGCCAATTCTCTTATTTGTGTACAAAAAGTAGTCGTTTTACTCAACTGTGCAATGATCTGCAGAGAATTAAGTATTAAAATATAATAGGATATTTATTTGTCCTAAGACCATTTTTATGTAAGCCTCATCAAAAAAGATAAGAGTGAGATAATAACAACAATAATAATACATACATACAATTAGTAATCTGAGGTCAGCAAAGCACTTTGCATATATTATCTCTTTTGATTCCCACAGCTCTGTGAAAAAGGTAATAATGATTCTAGCTAACATTTACATAGTACTTACTATGTGTCAGGCTCTATGCTAAGCCCTTTACAATCATTATCTTATTTGTTCCCCACAATACTCTGTGGGATAGATGCTCTTAATGGAGTCCTAGAAAGTAACTTGCCAAGTAGTAGATCCTACTATGTGTCATTCTGATGACTAGCTATGCCAGACACAAATAAAATACACCAAGACACAAGGAGAGACCCAAACGGCCATACCACAAACAAACAACGAAGAGCAGTCATGGCCATATTCCATGACTCTATAGGGCAGCAATACACCGCTTTGTAAACTGTTGTCACATTCCCTAACTTGTTCAACTCAATACATGTTATGAGAAATGTTCTTCTCTTCCATCCTTAATGACACAAGAAAATATGTGAAATTCCCCTTATTATGAAGATAATTCACTGGTAGATACTACATACAATTAATTCTGTTTAAAAAGAAGCATTCATCACTCATTAAAACAATACCACCTCCCATTTCATGTATTTTTAATTCCAGAGTGCTTTCACAGACATTATCTAATTAGATCCTTGCAGGTGTCTTTTTTTTATTTTATAAAGGGGATTTATATAAGCCAACACATTTTTACAACCATTAAGTTGATTGCACAATAGTATTTTAATAAACAGAGTACACTCAAATTCTCTAGATTTGCCCTACTCCTATTTCTCCTTCTCCACAATGAGTTTGATGCTTCAGACAAATTCTCCTTAATTTTTTGTGGGTTCTTAAAATCTGGGATACTAGAAATGTTCTTTATCTTGAGGAGCCTATTCCCTGCCTCTTTCCCTTGACAAGGCCCATCAAATCTCATTCTTATTCAATTTGCCTCCCAAATCTGTTGCTATAATGCTTCCCAGCTCCAGAAGAGTGGGTTAATAGAAAAGATCCTGTGCAAAGGGCTCCACCAAAATATGTCCTACATTATGCTTGCCTTATCTCACATTATTTCCCATAATTGATAATTAGGTTTTTCTTGTCCTTTCTTGTATAGCATAGTCTAGCACAGAAATAAGCATACCAAGGGGCTAAGTATAAACTTGGCGGTGGGTTGATTCTCTTGCCTTCAACCTCTTCTCTCTAAGCTTTCTCCTTTTTCCCTCTATACTAGCTTATATGATGAGAATGGGACAGATGAGATGGGTAACCCTGGGACCATCATGGAGGGGATAATCTTTCAGTTCATTTATGAAGCACCTACTATGTGCATAGGATCCTGCTAGGTACTAGAGAAAATAAAGAAGTTTAGAAAAGACTCAATACCTGACCTCATCATTAGAAGGCTAGATCCAGTAATCCTACTGATTTAGAATTAGGAGACAAGGCAAAAGAACTGGGAGATTTGGGCTCTGAGTAGCCAAAGTAAAAAGATGAGAGCAGGACCAGCAACAAACCAACCAGTGTTCAACTGTTAAAAGGTCCTCTCCTACTGCATAGGTCCAATATAGGTCCCAGAGTCTAGAGATGAGACAAACCCTACAGGCTAATCAGGTTCTGCTACCAAGGCTTTGTATGGGCAAGAGAAAAGTACATTGTTACACTTTTAATTTTCACACGTAGCCTCAGAGTTAATGGGACCCTAATCCCAACTCTTGCTCATCTTATCCCAACTCTTGATTTTATAAATGAAGAAACTGAAGCCCACGTTGGAGAAGGAGGCTTTGGAAAGAACACTAAAGTAGTAGTTCCAGGAACTGAGTTCAAATCCTAGCTCTGCTGCTTACTACCTGTGTGACCTTGGACAAGTCACTTATCCTCTCTCAGTTTTCCTCATCCATAAAATGAGGGAGGTGGTACCCTAAATTATCTCCAAGGACCCTTCCAACTCTATATCTATGGTCCTATAATCACTGCTTCTTATAAGATTGGGCCAGGTGGTCTTAGGACCACCACGACAGTCTCCCCTTAAGGAAGGTTATAAACTTATAGAATATACTCATGGAAAAATATTGACAATAACATTTCTCAAAGGTTAGTACTACTGTGTCCTCCAAAATGATATTTTGTCTACCACTAGCTTGTTTTTCCCTGATAATAATAATAAACCCTCAAAATAACATTTTGTCCTGACCCCTGATATATTACTTGGTCAGGACCAAGAATGCCACCCAAAATCAGAGTATAAGAAGCTTACTCTCGGAAGGACACTTTAGAACACTTCCTTCCTATGAATGGCTCCACATCTCTGTTCTCCCCAACACAGCACTACCTTTACATGAATTGTGTTCTTTGCTGATGTGTATATCTGTGTAGTATGTCAGGTCTCCCTTTTTCTCTCTCTCTCCCAGCTTCCCTTTTTTCTCCATTGCTTGAAATTAAGCTTTGCTCTGAGCCCATTCCTGCTGTTTTATGCACTATTCTCAGCAGCCAAACTCCTTAAGAGGCTCTTCTGGAAGTTCTGGAAGCCACAGAGGATAAAGTAACCTTTCTTCAACAGGGATGGGATCCTAACCCTTCAGGCCATGTTTAGAGTTTCCTCTCTCCTAGCAAAGGTAAAATTGTTACAAATCCAGTTGTGAAACCCAATATTACACCAAAATGAACAGAATAATGCAAGAGACTACCAATGAATCTCTGCTCTCAGGGCAAGCCTGGGGATTCATACTAAGAGAAGTCCTAAAAGGTTAACCACTGCTGATTTCCTTTTTTTCCCTCTATTCCCATCTTTGCTTTGTAAAGGGGGTCTCTGAGGATGATGCGAAACAAATGCATTCTGATTGAGTCACCACAGTTAAGAGACTTTTAAATTACTCAGACTCGGTGACATAATTCTATTCCCTTTCAGAAAGATGCAAACCATCCACTCTTGGGACATGCCATCAGGAGAATACTACAGCATCTCCATGAGTAAAACTTTGCCTCTTGCAATGTCCTAAGAAATCGAGAGGTTTCAAAAGCCAGCAATTTGATTGGACATAATTCCAGCTACCTTGAAATTCCAATTAGCATAAATATTCCATAGCTACTTCTAAAAAAAGTTCCTTTTTGCAATAAGTTGGCAGCTCTTGTGGCTTACGATTAAGATTCTAGGAATTGGAATCTTAGCTCCAAGTATGGTGCGAGCTCTGTGCTTTGCCGGACACTGAGTGCTGAGCTACCCTACAAGGATTTGAGCAGCCAAATTTTGATCGTGTCATCTGCAAAATGGAAATTGTGTCAACCTATCAATCAAAATTCTCAAGGAATGTAGTAAAGAAGTACAAATATAATACTGAGTGTTTATTATAGGTAAAGCATTGTTTTAAATATATATTTATGAGGGGGGAAAGAAATATCAGACAGGCCCAGCAATCTTTAGCAAGAACATTTCTGTTTTGTTCTGACTTGTGATTTCATGTTGGAATTCCCATCAAAAGAACTCACTCTTCCAAAGCAGATCAGGAACTCATCTGTCTCAGATGGTTTCATGGTGCCTTTGGGGGTCAAGTGACTTTTCCCAAAGACACATACCTACCTGTGTGAAAGTTAAAGCTTGAATTCAGATCTCCCTGATTCAAATGCCAGCTCTTGATCTAGTATACCATGTTGTCTCTCATGAACAGTGATGAAGATGATGAGTATTTAGTGAAGAAACATTAAATTCCTATTACTATCCAACACTGTGCTAGGTGCTGAAGATACAAAGATGAAGACAGGGTTGTTAACCTCATGCACTTACCATTTAGGATAATAATTATTATTATCATTAGTTAAGAAGGAGAGATTTTTTTAGTAGCAACACATTTTTACCATGTCTATGAGCTGTCTATGGCCCTGAATTTTAATATTCAGGATCCAATTCCAAATGACACAATCCCTTTCCTCAGGCATGTGACACTTTAATAGGAAGGATACAACCACAATAAGCCAAAGCCAACTCTAGGATTAGTCCCTCAATTGTTCAATTTTCAATATAGGCATTTACACCTCAGACATAAACAATCTTATAAATCAGGGCTTGGTTTATTGTTTTATTGATTATGTAGACTTAAAGGTCAATGGCTGTATCTCCCTCCTCATCTCCAACACAGTTTATCTATTATTATATTATTATTATTACTATAGACATTTATCAACATACCCCTATATTGTTATATAAATAGTGATTAAGCTGAGGTATGCAGTAGAAGACTCAGAGAATGAAGTCATCACTAGACTAGAGGCCTGTAGACTCTAGGTTAATGATAATAATAACAACAACAATAACAACTGGAATTTATTTAGTGTTTTAAAGTTTGCAAAGTATTTTCTCTCAATGATTTCATTTGAACTTCACAATTCTCCTGGATACATGATGTGCAGAAATAAATATGAAACAAGTTAAGATGTGATTGAGACAAGAGAAAGAATTATGCAAAGTGTCTTAGGAAAACAAGGTGGGAAAGATAAAGTTCAGTTGGGTTGATCAAGCAAAAGTACATAGAGTACTTAGAGAAGAAATGATAATGTATAAAATCTGAGGGTCAATAACTAGTCTCTTGATTTATAGGCTACCTAAGAAAGATAAGCTGGATTCTATTGTGTTTTTTTTTTCAGAAATGCTACAAGATTCTTGGTATCCATTTATAGAATAGGAACAAAAAGGCCTCCAGTAGCCAAAAAGGAGATGGCTGGCCCTATCAATGGACAAAGTTGCGCAGGCTTTCCTGAAGTCTGAGGCATTTCCACTTTACATTCTTATTGCATAGATACCTACAACTCAAGTAAAGCTTTTGGGTTTCCTCCTCACAGTTACAACTCCTCAAACATTTCATTTGTTAGTAAATCCTTTTCTCTTCTACTCCCTCTCTACCATCTCCCATTTTCTCTTTGTTCCAGTCTCTGAGAAAGAGGAACCCCTTATTTCCAAGACCAATCCTCCACTAGTGCCCTTGATCATATCCTATCTCCTACAGGAGCTTCCCCTAATTTTCCCCTTCTCCTAATCCTCCTTCTTTTTTCTCATCCTTCTTCCTCTTTCTCCTTCCCTTACTCATCTTCCTCTTTTTTCTTTTCCATCTTCTCCTTTTATCTTTCTCTTTTCTCTTATTTCCCTCATCTCTACCTCTCCCTTTCTTTGTGTCTCTGTGCTCTCTGTCTCTCTTTTTTTCCCTCCCTTACTTCCTCACCCCCTGAAAATGCCACACAAGATGGTTCAAGCAACTCCAAAGGATTCTAGCAGGTTCCCCTTCTTGTCACTGGTTTTAATTTCCAAAATGTGAAATTTCCTCTGCTGCCAGTTGACCCCCAGTGAAGGACCCAGGAAATCTTAGCATCACAAACTTACAAGGCTGCCACTAAGCCTAGGAATGTCCAGCTCAGGATCATCCACCTATACTCAAGGAAAAAGTGCAAAGCAAAACAAAAAGACACAAGGTCAGAGACTCCTCAAAATCAGTACCTATACTCTATTTGACATGTCCAAGAAGTAGCTATTTCTGCCATGATTTCTACCAATCTCAACAGACCTGGGACCCAGGTTCTATAGAAATATCTCACTAGAGTTGAGATACAAAGAGAGAAGAGGGAGGAAGAGATAATTACAGTTCACAGTCTAGAGTGTGAGAGCAGAAAACATATGAAACACCATTGCTTGTCCTCAAAAAATGACTGAGATGCAATTAAAACGTTTGTCCATATTTCCAGTTTCAGAAATATCTAAGGCCCTTGGGTAAAATTAAGCATTGTCCTTTCAAGTGCCTCCCCCAACAGTTGGCACCAGATAACCATAATAAATTTTATGTAATATAATGCCACCTGGACTTTCAAGATCCAAAATTTAAAATGAACACACCTCAAATAGTTTCTTTAGCACTATTGTTAAACAGTCAAAAAAATTCCAGGGAAGTGACCTGATTTGTATTTTCTCCCTATTAGGGTCTTTTATGCCATTCCTCAAATTATTGTCTCTGTTCGTATATAATTATAGGACTGAGGGTTGTTTGTTCAACTACATTGTCATTTCTAAAAATCCAGTCAAAAACAAACAATTCTTTTCCTAGTTACACACAAATCTGACTATCCTAACATTGTATAGGCAAGCCCTTTGGTCTCTCTCAGTCTCACTTCTATAAAAAGGTCATAATAATACTTTTACAACTTACCTCATGAGATTGCTGTGAGGCTCATATAAATGTCAACTGTTATTATTATTACTGTTTTCTCCCTCATCACCCTGATGCATACAGATTTCCGCCCCTTAACTATGGTTCAGAAGTATGAATACCATATATCCAAGGTACCATTATCCCATGGGGATCCATTTTGAGTGATGCCTTCATAGGTTATGGGCAAATCCCTGCTATTTACCTCCTTTGAAGCTCTCAGAGCTTGTACAACTTCATTATAGTCTCAAGACAACAATCACACTTCTTTGTAAAATTAATTCTCATGTTTTGTCATAAGTCTCACTTCATTATTTCATATTACCACTTATATTTAGCAACTTTATTATTTTAAAAGATCCTAGCTTAGATGCTCTGGCATAAATTGGCGACCCCTTTAGGTAGTATTTATGGTACTTCTAGTTTTGAATAAAGTCAGATGCTCCCCATACATCCAATATGCAGACAGACCTAATGTACTGCTAACATTGCTATAATTAGACCTAATGTAATGCTTGGAGGTATTCTCATTCTCTTTTGCTAATGGTATTAATGCTTTCATGAGGCTAATGTAACCTCTAATTTGGTTAAACCGTGAATGTCTTTATGTTTAACAAAGGTAAACCTTAAGAGCAAGAATCAAAGAATCCTTGTGCTGAGAGTCCATGAGAGTCATTTAGTTTGTGTTCCTTCTTTTAGGAAAGATGAATTCAAACCATACTGAAGATACTACTACTACTACTACTAATAATAATAATAATAATAATAATAACACCAATTCAATTAAATTGACTAAACAATTATTAATTCGTACCTAGTATGTACAAGGTACTCTGCCAGGTGCTGGTGATACAAAAATAAGAACTGAAACAGTTCCTGCACTAAGGAAGCTTACATTCTCCTGGAAATACTCAACATTTACCCAAGTAAGTAAATAAAAAGTATATGTAAAGCCATATAAACAAATTTTGACAGGGAGTTAGAACTGACAACTGTAGGGAATGAGGAAAGGATTCATGTAAGTTGTGGCACCTGAGCTTTGAAGGTAGCAAATAATTCTAAGAGATGGAGGAAAGGAAGGAATAAAATCTAGACATAGTGGACACAAAGACACACAAATGGGAAACGGAATGCCATATATGGGGAGAGATTACTGGGCCAATTATGCTGACATAGAACAGGTAAAGAAAAGTAACATGAATGAAGGCGAGAAAGGTGTGTGGATACATATTGTGAGGTTCATTAAATATCAGGATAAGGAGTTTATATTAGATCCTAGACTCAATGAGGAACTACTGAAGATTGAATGAGGAGTGATCATAATATCTATGTTTTAGGATTTATAATTGGTCATTTGTATAGAGTGTGGATTAGAGAAAGGAAAGAATAAAAGAAGGGAAATCAATATGAAGGTTTGACAGTGGTCCAAGCAAGGTTAAAGCCTAAATCAGAGGCATACTGAAGCCTGTCCAAACTGGCTCACAAAAGTTGATTGTTAAATTTTCAGTGTGAACATTTATAACTTGGAAATCAGCAACTACTAAAATTAGTGTTTGATTTATTGTTAATTGATTTAGGCTTAAGAAAATGATGGAGAAAATATTGATAATGCAAACTAAACTTGAAAATCTATCAATTATCTTTTTTAGAGAGACAATTCTTAAACATTTCCCAACATGCCTGACCTAACCCAAGGTAAAAGCTATGTCAATAAAGAGAAGATGGATGTGTTACAACAGTAGAAGTGGGAGTTAGCTGGTTGGCTCAGTGGATTGAGAGTCAGG
>NW_025369474.1:0-14578 GCF_016433145.1 Gracilinanus agilis | reverse complement strand
CTTCTTCCCTCCCTTTTTTGACTTCCCCACTCCCCTGCTCCCTTTGGTTTGCCCCTTCTGACTTTCTTAGTAGGGTTAGATAAAGTTTTTTATCTGAATGGATAATAAAGCTACTCTTCCCTCTCCAAGTTGATTACACTGAGAGTAAGGTTTAAAAATTACCTTTTGATGCTCTCTTCCTCTCCTTCTTATAATAGTATTTATCCCCTCCCCTTCCCATGCCCTCTTTGTGTGTAATAGAATATCCTATTTTTCTTATTCTCTGAAGTTTCTCCTGGTGTCCCCCTCCATTCCCCCTCCTCTTTCCCACTCCCCCCATATCTTCTTAGACTATTCAGCACTCCACCCTCTCCCCATAAATCATTCTTCCGACCATTATAATAGTGCCTACTTAATAGAGAATAGAATTCACTACAGAGAATTATACATAGCATTTCTCCACATAGTAATATAGATAATTAGATCTTGTTTAAGCACTTAAAGAGTCAAATTTTTAAAAATTATAAGTTTTCTTTCTTTTCCCTCTGTTTCTTTTTTACCCTTTCATGTTTCTCTTGATTTTTGTGGTTGGCTATCAAACTTTCCATTTAGTCCTGGTCTCTTTTGTGCAAAAACTTGGAATTCTTCAATTTTGTTGAATGCCCATACTTTCCCCTGGAAGTATATAGTCAGTTGCGATGGGTAGTTGATCCGTGACTGATGGCCCTTCTCTCTTGCCTTTCTGAATATTGTGTTCCAAGCCTTGTGGTCTTTTAGAGTGGAGGTTGCCAGATTCTATGTGATCCTGATTGATGCTCCTTGATATTTGAATTGTCTCTTTCTGGCTTCTTGTAAGACTTTTTCTTTTATTTGAAAGCTCTTGAATTTTGCTATTATATTCCTTAGTGTTGACTTTTCTGTGTCCAGTGTAGAGGGTGTTCTATGGATCCTTTCAATGTCTATATTGCCCTCTTGTTGTAGAACTTCAAGGCAATTTTGCTGAATAATTTCTTTTAGCACGGAGTCCAGGTTTCTATTAATTTATGCCTTTTCAGGCAGACCAATGATTCTCAAATTGTCACTTCTCGACCGGTTTTCTTGGTCTGCCACTTTATCATTAAAATATTTCATGTTTCCTTCTATTTTTTCAGTCTTTTGACTTTGTTTTATTTGTTCTTGTTGTCTTGACAGATCATTGTGTTCTAATTTTTCAATTCTAGCCTTTAAAGACTGATTTTTGGCTATAATCTTTTGGTTTTCCTTTTCAATCTGGTCATTTCTGGTGTTCAATTTGCTTATCAGTTCATTTGGTTTCTGAGCCTCACTTTCCAATTGCAAAATTCTGCCTTTTAAACTGTTATTTTCTTGCCAGATCTCTTCCATCTTCTTCAACATCTCATTTTTGAACTCTTCAATAGCTTGTGACCAGCTTTCATTTTTTTGGTAGGGTTTGGATATGATTATTTGTTTGTCCTCCTCTGTTGTCTGGATTTTCTCTGTGTAAAAGTTGTTGAGTGTTCCAGAGTTTTTCTTGATAATCTTTTTCTTCTTCTGGAGTTCTCGGCTTGCCATCGGTAGCCCCACCCCATTTCAGCTTTGTCTTCACACTCAGGGTCTGCCTGCATTTTCTAAGCTCCCCGGGGCTCTGGTCTCCTTGACCTCAGGGTCAGGCCTCCTTGTAGACCCCGATCTGCCCCTCTGCCGGAGGGTCCTTCAGCAGTCTCAGGGGCTGCTTCCACAGCCGAGCTCCCGTCTGCTCCAGGTCCTCACTCGAGGTCCAAGCCTGGGCTGGAGATCTTTATTCAAGCCTAGGGCACTGCCTTCACCCACACAGATGCTAGGGAAAGTCTCTGCATTAGAGATGTTTATTCTCAATTAGGGCACTGTCTTCACCCACAAAGAAGCTAGGGAAAGTCCGTGTGCTGGAGATCTTTAATCACACCTGGGGCGATGCCTTCACCCGGGCAGAAGCTCAGGGAAAGTTCCTGGGTTAGAGATCTTTGTCCTGGCCCGAGGCAGTGCCTTCACCCACACAGACACTCGGGAAAGTCCGTGTGTGCCACCCAGCCACTTGGGGTCCCTTGTCTTGCAGCACACAGGTATAAGCCCTGGGGCTGCTAGTGATTTACTGGTTTCCCCTGTCCTGTTTTCATTCTTGTGCGTTGGCCTTGGTGTTGTGCGAGGTGTGTGGTGTGGGGTTGGGGGAGGGCCTTCTTCCTCACCCGTTTTAGTGAGAGCTGTTTCACCCCTTTATAACGTGGAAATGCCTCAATTCTGTGTACCTTCAATGCTGAGCCCTGTTGTGGGGTTCCTTCGTTCGTCTGGGCTCATTTTTATTTCCCCTTGAGGAGTCCTGTATGCTTCGGTTAGGAGAGATCGAGCAGCTGCTCCTTACTCTGCCACCATCTTAACCGGAAGTCTCCTCCATGATGGTTTTAATAAGAATTCATAGGGTAAAATAGCTTCATGTTTTCTCACAAAGAGAGCCACCAATACCTTCTTAATTATCATTAGGTCTCATGAGGCAGGAAAACGGGGTCAACAGCAGCTTAGAGGCTATTGCTTAGGAAGATTCCAAACTTGGTTTTAGGACCAACACTGCCTCTTTCCTGGATTACTTAATTAATTTCCAAGAGAGACAGCATGTTGTATTTGAAAGAACACTTGTCTTATGGTCAAAATTATTGCATGTAAATAGATTTTCAAACTGTAATAATTTTGTGACCCTGAATAAATCATTTAACCTCTCCATATCCCAGTTTCCCCATCTATATAATATTGGACAATATTATAAGTAAGAATTTATGAAGTTCTTATGAAGTTTTCATTTGTTTGCTTTATTTATAAAGAGGTTGTGAATTTACTAGGTGGTGCAGTGGATAGAGCTTGAAAGACCAGAGTTCATAACTGATCTCAGATGCTTACTATGTGACCTTGGCAAAGTTACTTACCCACTGTTTAACTCAGTTTCCTCATCTGTAAAATGGACAATATGATAGCACCTATTTATCAGGGTGGGTTGTTAGCATAAAATCAGATCATAATTGCAAAGCACAGTAATTGGCACATAGTAAACACTATATAAATGTGAGGAGTTGTTATTATTCTAGGTACTGACCTCAGTAGAACAGGTGAGCTTCACTCTTACCACACAAGAACACGGAGAAATCCCAAATCTTATTCCTTTTATAAGTTGCTTTCCTTATCCTAAGCAAAGAGGGCCCTCAGTTACTCAAAATCACAGCTCATGAAACTAAATCCGTTACTTCCTTTGCTGCTGGTCCAAACAAAGGGCTTATTAATTCAAGATGAAGGCATTTTATTAAACAAAATTACAAAGCAAATAATAAAGAGAACCATCCTCTACATAAAGAGGAACTTTCTCCCACAGATCCATATGACTGGTGGGAAAGGGGAAAAGTATCTTTAGCTTAGACTAGTCACATTCCTATGAATATATGTACTGAAATTCCTTTTTGCCTTAGAATAAATTATTCTCCAGTTCTCAGTAGAATCCTGAATGTCATATTCTTGTCATGTTATGTCATCTTTTGAGTTTTTTCTACACTGAGGTATGTATGAGTTGCCTCTTGACATGGAGCTCTATCCATAATTCTCTGTATTGATCACACTTTTAGCATCAAGCTATTGCATTACATTTATATGCCACATTTTGTTTAACCATTCCTTGATAGAAAAACAATTTTATTTCCAATTATTTGTTATTAATGAAAAGAACTGCTATAAACATTTTGGTATATATAGTCACTTTCATCTTATGAATGACATTTTTGTGGAATAAAATCTTTGAATTAAAAGGTATGGCCATTTTGGGCTCTTTATTTGCATAATTTCAAAATGTCTGTACAGATTTAAAGATCATTCTAAAATATACTACCGTGCCTACCTTCCCACAACACCAACACTGACCATTCCTATCTTTTGGCTTGTTTGCCAGTTGTAGTGTGTGAGTTGCAATATCAGGGTTTTCATTTTGAATTTTTCATATTATTAATGATTTGGAGCACTTTTCATATGATTATTACTAGCTAGTAATTACTCATTTGAGAACTATTTGTTCATATCTTTTAGACCAGTTGCCTCAAGAAAAGAGGGCCATCTTTTGATATATTTAAATGGAATATTATTTAATAATCATAGATAATTATCCATGGGTGAATGCCTATTTTATAAATACAAATGCATATACTTATATATAAATGGTTTTTTTATTATATCTAAGTGTATATATTATAGACACCAAACTCTTCTCAGATAAATTTGATTCAAAGACTTTTTTCCATTTGACAATTTCCTTTCTTGTCCTGGGTACGTGTATTTTATTACTAAAAAGAATTTCAGATGCATGTAATAACATATGTCATTTTATCATTTGTACTTATTTCTAACCTATGTATTTAAGAATACTTTAGTATATCACCTAATTAAAAAAATTTATAGTATGATCTTTGACAATAAACCGCATTTAGAATATATTTTAGTCTAAGGTATAAGGTTTTGACCTGCATTTAATTACTGTCACAGTGCTTTCCAGTCTGTCCCTCTGCCCAAGGGTCCTTCAGCAGTCTCAGGGGCTGCTTCCACAGCCGAGCTCCCATCTGCTCCAGGTCCTCACTCGAGGTCCAAGCCTGGGCTGGAGATCTTTATTCAAGTTTTACTATAAGTAATTATCAAATAATGCATTTGGATTACTAAATTCCATTATTTATGATTCACACTTGCCCAAACCGTTCTTTTGATTGACCTCCAACTGTTTGTCTTTGTCTCTGTCTCTTTATCTCTGTCTGTCTCTGTCTCTCTCTAATACTAGATAATTTTCATGACTGCTACATCAAAGTGTGGAACCTCTGTTCTAACTTTATCTCTCCCTCTTTAATAATTTAGTTTGATATTCTAAATGTTATTTTTAACTGAATTTGATAATTTTTAAATGAAAGTCTGTATTTTTAAAATAATTTGTTTAGTAGAGTGAAATCTTAAACTAATTATTATAATCTTTATATACATAAATATGTATGTATATATAATGTGTATATATATGTTTCCAAGTCCTAGCCATGAGAATTGAATGTTCCTCCAGCTTTTAAAGTATTTTTTTTAAATTTTCTTTATGGAACACTTTGTATCTAAATAAGCTATTTGTTCACTTTGGTATATTGATGTCAAGATATTCTGTATTTTCTATTTATTTGGAATGGGACTCCCTTTTATTTTTTACATTCTTGAGTTTTATTATCTTTACATAGGGATATTATTAATTTCTGAAGGATTATTTTATATACTGCAACTTAATGAAAGCCATCATCTCAATCAATATCTTTGATGATTCTCTAGAATTTTTCAAGGAAACTATGATATTTTTAGCAAATAGATAAAATTTATCTATAACTATCTTTATACATTTATACCTACACCTATATCACATCTATACCTATCTTTACATTTTAAATTTCTTATTCTTAAATTTTCTTTTGCTAGTATTTCTAGAACTATACCAAATAATAACAGAAAGGTGAGTAAGTTTTCCTTTATACCCATGATTATGGGGGATAGTCCTGGTGTTTTAGCATTGCACATGATGGTGTTTTGGTTTTTGATTAAAAAAGTAATTCCCCAATTACATGTAAAAACTATTTTTAACATTTTTAAAAATTTTTTTGAATTCTAAATTCCCTCCCTTCCCCTTTCTCTCTCCTTTTCACCCCCTCCCTGAGATAATAAGCAATGTGACATATATGTATATATATACACACACACATATATATATATATAATTATGTAAATTTTTTCCATTTTTCCATATTAATCCTCTTGTGAAAGAAAACTTGAAGAAAAAGGAAAACAAAAAATGAAGAAAAAGTGAAATATAGTGTGCTGAAGGTCTGGATTCATAATCCATCAGTCCTTTCTCTGGAGAAAGATGACATTTTTATCATGAGTCTTTTGGATTATTTTGGATCATTGTATTGTTAAGTATAGCTAAGTCATTCTCAGTTGTTTCTCATATAATTTGTTACCTTGTACAATGTTTTTCTATTTTATGCACTTTACTCTGCATTAGTTCATGTAAATCTTCCTTTATTTATCCAGCTTGTCATTTCTAATAGCATAATAGTATTCCATTATAAACATATACCACTACTTATTGAACCATTCCCCAATTATGGGGCATCCCCTCTCTTTCTAATTCTTTGACACCATGAAAAGAGTTTCTGTAAATGTTTATACAGTAGATCCTTTTCACCTTTGTTTTTTCTCTCTTTGGGATACAGACCTAGCAATGGTATTGTTGGGTCAAAAGAGTTTGCATTTTATAAGCCCTTTGGTCACATTTCCAAATTGTTCTCCAGAATAGCTGAATCAGTTCTCAATTCCCCCAGCAGTGCATTAGTGTCTTCTCACTTTACTCTTATCTCCTCCACTTTTTCCTTTTTTTGTCTTAAGAGTAAATCTTATAGGTATAAGGTGGTATCTCAGAGTTATTTTAATGTGTAATTCGCTAATCAATAGCAATTTAGAGCATTTTTTGCAATTATAAATGACTTTAATTACCTCATATGAAAATTCCTTCTTTATATCCTTTGACCCTTTATCAATTGGTAACAGATTTATTCTGTTACATCTGACTCATTTCTCAATGAATTTGAGAAATGAGGTGAGGTCTTTATTAGAAAATAAAGTGCACATTTTTCAGTAATGATTACTGTGTATTTCCCTCCACTGTTCCCCTCTTGTTTATTCAACTTTCTCTCTCCTTTCAAACTGTTCATCCTCAAAAGTGTTTTGCTTCATATCATCCTCACCATCTGTATTATCTTCTTTCAGCCATCTTTCCTCCTCCCTCCCTTACATACTTCCTCTCCTACCTTCCTATGGGGTAAGATAGTTTTTTATAAGCAAATGAATGTGTAGGTTATTATCTCTTTGAGCAAATTCTGAGGAGAATAACATCCAAGTGCTCCTCTCCACATCTCTTCCATATTCCTATTCATTGTAAAGGCACCTCTTTGATTTGAGATAATTTACCTCATTATAATTCCTTTCCCCTTCTCACAGTGAATTCCTCTCTTTCCATCACTTAATTTTATTTTTTTAAGTATCATTCCATTATATTCAACTCAGACCCATGCCCTCTGTTTATTATATTGCTTTAATAATGATAAAGTTCTTTGGAGTTACATGTGTTATCTTCCCATGTAGGGATGCAACAATTTAATCTTATTGAATCCTTTATGATTTCTTTCTGTTTACTTGTATATGCTTTTATTGAATCTCATATTTAAGAGTTAGATTTTTCTATTCAGCTCTGGTCTTTTAATCAAGAATGCTTGAAAGTATTCTATTTCACTGAATATTGGTTTTTAAAACCTTTTCTATTTGGCCAATTCTACTTTTTAAGGAGTTGTTGTCTTCATTGTAATTTTTGTGCCTTCTTTTTCAATTAACTAATTATAGATTTTAGGCAGTTGTCTTCTTCAATGAATTTTTGTGTATCTTTTACCAAACTGTTGACTCATTTTTTCATGATTCTGTTGCATCACTCTCATTTCTTTACCTAGTTTTTCTTCTATCTCTCTTTTAAAAAACATTTTGACATCCTTTTTGAATTCCTTGAGGTTTTCTTTTTGTGCCTGACACCACTTTACATTTTCCTTTGAGGCTCCATATGTAGGTGTTTTGGCATTGTTGTTCACTTCTGAGTTTGCATTTTTTGATTTTTGCTGGCACTACATTAACTACTGTGGCCAGGTTGTTTGTATTTATTTCTCCTCATTTTTCCATTTTATTTTGTGACCTTTAATTATATGTTAAAGTTTGGTTCTGTTCCTTAGAGAGAGGGAGCTTCTTGTGTTAGGGCTTGCTATGGTGGGTGAGGGTGGCCTAGCTAGCTTTAGCTCCTGAGATGTGCTCAAGAGTGGTCTGGCTGCCTTTGGTTCCTGCAGTATGCACAGGGTTGTCTGGGTGCTTTGTGGGCCTAAAGTGTTTGTAGGAATGGTCTGCTTGGCTTGCTATGAGCAGGCTTGGAGTGGTTTTGCTGGTATGCTGCCCATGTTGAATTTACTTATATTTTATCTCCCTGACTCTCCCTGTATACTCCTTTCCCTTGTGCTGGTTTGCCTGAATGTCACTTCACTGCAAATTTCCTTATTATCTCAGTGAACTGGGTCTTATTCCTTGAAGGCTTTCTATTTTATCTTGGGTTAGAAAACTGTTTCATTGCATGTTTAGTTCTACTATTCTAGAATTCATTTGAGATGCTTTCTATGGTTGGCTCCCAGAAGCCTGTTTTTTATTTACAGATAATGCACTCCTGTATTATTTCTATCATTCTCTCCTTGATACTACAGAGGTCATTTTCTTTATAACCCTTACCTTCTGTCTCAGAATTGATATTGATTCTAAGGCAGAAGAGTCATAAGGAATAGGTAATTGGGATTAAATGACTTGCCCAGGAGCACAGAGCTAAGAAGTGTCTAGTGCTCTGTCCATCTTGCTGCTCCACATTCCAGAAGTTTTTTATTTGCTTTGTGCGCGTAGTTAATGTAATTTAAATTGTATTATAATGTATAAAATGTATTATAATGGCATTATGGTCAAACAACTCTCTTGGACTATGGGACCTGATACCTATTTTTTATACTTTCTGATATCTTCCTCCTATATCTTATATCATGTTTCTTTTAGCTCTCTGCCAGTAAGAACCTGGTCATCTACCATTAACAGGATGCTATACACAGAAATATTGATTCCAGAGTTCCACTGTGCCAGATATAGCACCATCCTGGCATCTGTGTCTTTGTGTGGAAGGTTTTGAAGGGATTTGGGGTGTGTGTGTCAAAACCCTAATGGATAGTGGTTCTATAATCCTATTGGAGCTTGGTTTGAAAAAAATGATATTAATATCTTAAGGGACTAGGTGAGAATGATGGCTTTAATCTACTCCAGAGAGCTAGGAAGTATTTAGGGATTCGGGAGTCAGTACTGGTCAGTACAAAGGGGCTAAAAGATGGAAATTCCGCAGCCAGTAAGGCAGAAGAGTTCACCAGCCAGGGCTGTGACTTTACAAAAATCATATGTAACACCAAGATAGAATTGAGTGAGTAAAAAGAAACAAACATAATAACCAGCAACAGGATGGTTTGGGTAGCTCTGACAACAGGGGAGGCTCTAGGGGACAGTCTGGTACTATGAATGTGTTGAACTCTCTGGTGGTGTCTGTACAGGACAAATACCATAGAACTGCTGGCCCAGATCATGATTCCTAAACAAACAACATCAGGAATAGAAATTATAAATGTATATAAGGAAGTAATAAGAGAGGCATGAATTGAAACTGAGCAAAAAATAAAATCCTGTATCTTTGTAGTATTTTCCCTCCTCACTGGGGCTTTCATATAAACAAGAATAATACAATTTGTAAGTAGATTCAGGATCCAGCAGAGGAGACAGGAAGGGACAATGCACTTTGGGACTCTGGTTTTGAATTCTGCCCACCTGGAGCTCATAGGACTGATAGTGATAGCTTGGAAGCCACTCAAAAGGCAAGTGGTACTAAGTGAGAGTCCACGGGCTACTCGGTGAATGTAAAACAAAAGTTTACATCCTACATCATCCAGGAAGTTGTTACGCCTCAAAATGACCATTAATTGAGGGATACCTTTGGAGAGAAGCACCAAGGAATTGGCCAAAGACAGTTGAGAGAGAAGAAAATCTGTGGGCTTCAGTCTCAGACCCCTGACGGAGGTGATGATATAAAAACCCAAGATAAAGGAGTTCCCCAAAGTCCCAAATACAGTCTGAGAAAGGAAGAGAATCCTCACTGATATGTCATTAGCAATCATTTTCTTGATTTTCCAATGATTAAGTCAGTAGCATCTGGAGAGAAAAATAAGGGTTTGATTATCTTCCTTGAGATAAGGGAATTATCCACAGTGTTCCTTCCATACAACCCAATTCTCCATTTTGGAAAGTGACTAAATCCTGGTTTGTCTGCCATTCATAGCAGGTTCTTACCAGAAATCAAGCATATTGAATTTAGCTGTGTAAAACCATATAAGTTAAATCTCTTCCCTTAGCCTGGGAAAGAATTCCAGGGATAAAGAAACAGAAGTTGGATAAAATTGGAGGTGGCATTTTGTTAAGATCTAGAACATCTGCTTTTTTCTAAAAGCTCCCAAAAATATGTCTTTATAATGAATTCTGTCATGAATCAAATCAATCACTGACTTCCACTTCTGTGGAAGCAGAGTAGGGGAGGGAGAAAGAGAAGAAAGAGATTGTTAAGAGTTATTTACTCTACCCCAAGCATGCTTCACCCATTTGAATTTCTGTGTCATACACACTCTATGTTCCTTCAGGAGTCTCTGAATTTCCTACAACTACTTTGATTTTCATCTTGCCCTATCCTGATGGTAGGAAATTTCTTATCTCTTTTGATATGGAACTATTTGCCTTTCCCCTCACTGTTGCAAATCCTCCTGAAGCTGAAAGGATTCAACAAAGAGTTCCTCAGTTTGCTACCTCAGATCTGAAGGTCATTTCTTCCTTATAGATGTGGCTTGTGTGGCTTCCACAGATGTAATGGTATGGCTGACCATGAAAAGGCTAATAGGAGGCAAAGGAATAAATGGAGGACAGAGAATAAAACTATTTTCTCCTGACTAGATAGTATTTTTGTACAGAATATTCAATAATAACAAAAAAGTAAATTAATTTGGGTAACATGGTCATTTTTATTGTGTTAGCTCATCCTACCCATGAGCAATAAATGTTTTTCCAATTGTTTAGATCTAGTTTTAATTGTGTGGAAAGTGTTTTGTAGTTGTGTTCCTATAATTCCTGTGTTTGTCTTGGCAGATAGATTCCTAAGTATTTTATATTATCTAGGGCAGTAATGGGCAAACTTTTTAATGAGGGGGCCAAAAGAAAGGAAATTCTCATTTGTCAGTCTGTTTCTAAGGCAACTCTTTCAAAGTTTCATTGTACTGTATCCTATTCATTGAATTTGTCAGATTAGGAATAATGTCACCAGGCTGGATAGAACATTTCAGGGGGCCGCATATGACCTGCGGACTGTAGTTTGCCCATCACTGGTCTAGGGTAATTTTAAATGGAATTTCTCTTTTTTATGTCTTGCTGCTGTGATGTGTTGGTAGTATATGGAAATGTTGATGATTTATGTGGGTTTATTTTGAATCCTGCAACTACCCAAATTAATTTACTTATTTAGTGCCATACCTATCAAACTACCAAGAAACTTTTTTACTGAATTAGCAAAAACCATAACAAAGTTCCTTTGGAAGAACTAAAGATCAAGACTATAAAGGGAAATAATGAAAAAAAAATGTGAAGGAAGGTGGCCTAGCAGTACAAGATATTAAACTGTACTATAAGGCAGTAGTCATCAAAACAATATGGTACTAGCAAAAAGACAGAGGGGAGGATCAGTGGAGTAGACTTGGGGTATGTGACCTCAGAAAGAAAGTCTATGATAAATCCCAAGAGCCCAGCTTTTGGGTCAAAACCCCACGATTTGACAAAAGTTGGTGGAAAAATTGGAAAACAGTATGGGAGAGATTGGGTCAAGATCAACATCTCACACCCTATACCAAGATAAATTCAGAATGGGTGAGTGACTTGAATATAAAGAAGGAAACTATAAGTAAATTAGATGATCACAGAATAGGATACTTGTCAGATCTTTGGGAAAGGAAAGATTTTAAAACCAAGGAAGAGTTAGAAAAATTACAAAATAATAAATAGTAAAATAAATAGTTTTAATTACATTAAATTAAAAAGTTTACGTACAGGGTTCCAGGTTAAGATGGCGGCAGAGTAAAAAGCAGCTCTTAACCTCTCCTGACCGAAACATACAGGACTTCTCAAGGAGACATAAAAACAAACCCAGTCGAATGGAGGGACCCCACAACAGGGCGCAGTGTGGAAGTTACATGGAATCGGGGCATTTCCACCCTAAAAGGGGGTGAAACAGCTCTCACTAAATCGTGGGCTGAGCAATCCCCCCCCCACACACACACCACCTATAACGCCAAAGCCAGCTAAAAAGAAATAGAGCATGTTTGGGGCACCCATCGAGTCACTGGCAGCTCCAGGGCCTGTTCCTGAGAGCAGCAAGATTTAGGACCCCAAAAAGCTAAAGAACCCGCACGGACTTTGAGCGTGGACACAGAGCGCAGGTGCGGGCAGAGGCATGGTTGGAGGAGGACACAGGCTGGAGCTAAGGCTCTGAAACCCTGAGTGGGGAACCAGTGCAGACGGGTATACGACTGTGGAAGCAGCGCCCTGAGACTTGTAAAGGAACCTCCTGCAGAGGATCAAGCAAGGGGGTCCATCCAGGGGGCTTGACATTAAGAAAAACCAGACCTAAGACATCAGGACCCAAAAGACTGTAGACAGATCCTGAGCGCGAGGATAAACCTAAGAACAGGCTGGGCTAACGATGGCAACCCAGAATCAGGAAGTTCAGAAGAGAAAGATTAACAACAAAAAGAAATCTTTAACACTCGACAACTTTTACACAGAGAAAATCCAGTCAACTGAGCAAACAGGGGAAGAGAACAAACAAGCATCCGGACCCTCCAAAAATAATGAAAACTGGTCACAAGCTCTTGAAGAGTTCAAAACTGAGATCACGAGAAAGTAGGAAAAGATTTGGCTAGAGAAATGGGAAATAGCTCAAAAGGAAATCAGGCAAGAAAATAACCATTTAAAAGGCAGAATTTTGCAATTGGAAAGTGAGGCAAGTCAACTGAAGACCAGAAATGACCAGATTGAAAAGGAAAACCAGTCCCTAAAGGCTAGAATTGAGCAATTAGAAGCTAATAATCTCTCAAGACAACAAGAACAAATAAAACAAAGTCAAAAGACTGAAAAAATAGAAGGAAACATGAAATATCTCAATGAGAAAGTGACAGACCAAGAAAACTGGTCTAGAAGAGTCAATTTGAGAATCATTGGTCTCCCTGAAAAAGGAGAAATTAATAGAAATTTGGACTCCATACTAAAAGAAATTATTCAGGAAAATTGCCCTGAAGTCCTACACCAAGAGGGCAATATAGACATTGAAAGGATCCATAGATCACCCTCGAAACTCGACCCAGAAAGGACAACACCAAGGAATATAATAGCGATATTCAAGAGCTTCCAAGTAAAAGAAAAAACCTTAAAAGAAGCCAGAAAGAGACAATTCAAATATCAAGGAGCACCAATCAGGATCACACAGGATCTGGCAGCCTCCACTCTAAAAGACTACAAGACTTGGAATATGATATTCAGAAAAGCAAGAGAACTGGGCCTGCAACCACGGATCAACTACCCATCAAAATTGACTATGTACTTCCAGGGGAAAGTCTGGGAATTCAACAAAATTGAAGAATTCCAAGTATTTGCACAGAAAAGACTAGGGCTAAATGGAAAGTTTGATGTCCAACCACAAAAATTGAGAGAAACATGAAAAGGTAAATAAGAAACAGAGAGGAAAGAAAGAAAACTCATAACTTTTTAAATTTGCCTTTTTAAGGGCCTCAGTAAGATCTAATTATCTGTATTCCTATCTGGAGAAATGCTATGTGTAATTCTCTGTAGTGAACTCTATTCACTATTAAGTAGTCACTATTATAGTGTTTCAGAAGAATGATTTATGGGGAGAGGGTGGAGTGCTGAATAGTCTAAGAAGATATGAGGGGGTGGGAAAGAGGAGGGTGAAAGGAGGGGGACACCAGAAGAAACTTGAGAGAATAAGAAAAATAGGATATTCTACTACACACAAAGAGGGCATGGGATGGGGAGGGGATAAATACTATTATAAGAAGGAGAGGAAGAGAGCATCAAGAGGTAATTTTTAAACCTTACTCTCAGTGTAATCAACTCGGAGAGGGAAGAGTAACTATACTATCCATTGGGATATAAAACTCTTATCTAACCCTACTGAGAAAGTCAGAATGGATAATCCAAGGGGAGCAGGGGAGTGAGGAGGTCAAAAAAGGGAAGGAAGAAGAAGGGGGAGGGAATTTATTAGGCCTTCAAAAACAAAAAAAGGGGAATAACAAGGGAGGGGGTAGAAAGGGAAGTCATTCAAGGGAGAGGATAAGGAATACCTGTTTAATAGCAAACCACTGGTTTAAAAGGAAATAGTTTAAAAAGAAAGGGTAGGAATAGGGGAGAATACAAAAATATCAGCAAATGCACAGCTGATAATTATAATGTTGAATGTGAATGGGATGAACTCTCACATAAAACAGAAGCAAATAGCAGAGTGGATTAGAAACCAAAATCCCACCCTATGTTGTCTACAAGAAACACATATGAGGCAGGTGAACATACACAAGTTTAAGGTTCAGGGCTTGAGCAAAATCTTTTGGGCATCAAATGAAAAAAAGAAGGCAGGAGTGGCTATCATGATCTCTGACAAAGCCAAAGTAAAAATAGATATGATTAAAAAAGACAGGGAAGGTCATTACATCCTGATTAAAGGCAGTATAAACAATGAGGAAATAACACTGCTCAATATACATGCACCAAGTGGTATAGCATCCAAATTCATAAAGGAGAAACTGGCA
>NW_025369473.1:0-7022 GCF_016433145.1 Gracilinanus agilis | reverse complement strand
TAGCTATCAGAGATGGGGATTGGCAGGCACAGCATCTAATCCATGCTCTAATCCATGTTCATTGCACATGGTGTTACAATAAAAAAGAAGATATTAAAGAAGTTTGTGATTTATCTTCGCCAACTTGTTCCTTGGTTCCCTGAAGGAGAACATATTAGTAGTAGTGAATGGGAATTACATGCTGATCAGATTAATTTACCTAGAGAAGCTCTAATTCAATGTATGAAGTGTGCCTTAGAGGCTTGAAAAAGGATCCCAGTAACTAAGAAACTGTCCACAGGTTTGGCCGAGATTAGACAAGGATCAGAAGAAAGATACTCCGATTTTGCAGAAAGGTTAAATCAGGAGGTAAAAAAATATACAATCTATGAATATGCAATCCGGATAATAGTCAAAAAGTTTGCCTATGACAATGCCAATAATGCGTGTCAGAGCATGCTTCAAAATGTTAAAGAATCTGGGACTATTAGTGACTATGTGAAAGCTTGTGAGAACTTTACTCCAGCATATATGCATGGTATAGCCATCGTGGCAGCCCTGAAAGGTGTTATGATTAAAAATAATAAAGACTGATATAAATATATAAATTAGTATTTTAATTAAAGCCATGCTGATAGAGATAAATCATTAGACCACGCGCCAGTAAGAATTCAAAACTGCCATCTCCTCCATTATTATTACCTCTCCTCTCTTCCCTGCCTGCTAGCCAAAGAGGGCGAGACTACTTTCCATTCTCTCATTTAAACTGTCCTCTGTGTGGTGACCCAGGCATTCCCACACCCAAAGAACCAGAACCGGAAACCCGTTGGACACGGGAAATGTAGTTTGATAGTTCCCACGTGTCCATAGAAAATATATATATACTTTTTTTAAAAATTTTATTTTTAAATCCTTAACTTCTATGTATTGACTTATAGGTGGAAGAGTGGTAAGGGTAGGCAATGGGGGTCAAGTGACTTGCCCAGGGTCACACAGCTGGGAAGTGTCTGAGGCCGGATTTGAACCTAGGACCTCCCATCTCTAGGCCTGGCTCTCAATCCACTGAGCTACCCAGCTGCCTCCATATTTCTTTAGCAATGAAAGATATGATTTATTGATCTTTGATAGGATGTCTTATATTTGTTAGAGTATACATGATATGCCCGGGAAATATGTCCTTGATTGGTCTGTGTGCCTATATGTTGTGTCTATGTGTCTCTGATCAATTTGAATCTTAAGATTTATTGTTGTGTTTGTCTAATATCACAATGGAGTTTTGGAGAAAATAAATCTCTCTCTTTCTCATTCATTCCGGAAGAATGGGAAAGACAGACAGAGGAGTTTGAGAAATTCAGAAAAATATTTGAGTGTTTTAAACACTAAGAGAATTTAATTGATTGAAAGAAATCATATTCTCTGCTCTCATTAAAGCGAGAATCAACAAGATAATTTGTCTACATTTCTTCTTCCATTTCTTACTGGCCATAAGAAAGGGAACAAAGAAATCATAAGACAATAACAGGGGACAGATTTGATCCCACCACCAAATTCTATCAACAGGTTAAATATTGAGATATATATTGAATCAAAATTACCAAGGATTCTAAATGCAATCTAAGAAAAATTTTTATTGAAACAGAAAAAGCAATGATTCTGAACTGTGTACTGAGGTACAGAAGTGCAATTTAAATCTTTTTTAGCTAATTAGAATCACCAGTTCTTCTAAATGCTTAACTGAGAGTGGTGAAAACTTTTTGGTCTGACACAAGTTTAATCTACCATTAATCACACTGATGTTAGCGAAAATCTTAACTTATAAATTATTAGAACAATACCATTGGCTTATATTTTGTAATTAGACCCCTTTAATCAGAGAATGATTCATGAGAATACTTTAAGCCAAAATTGAATCATCCATGCTGCCTCAGTTTAGCAAGAAATAATTTTGGAAAGTCAAAAAACATAGTTCCTTTTTCTTGAAACTCACAGCCCTTTCTCTAATTCATTAGGATACATGTGTGCTAAGAATTTGAATAGATACTGATGGTATAGTATAAATCTATTGACTAACAGTTAGAAAATGGAATTTCACTTAATTTTAAATATGCACAAACTTTATATTGAAGACTTGCAGTAAGTGTAAAATACAGATTAAAACAATCAAATTTGCCAAAAATGCTTATCAAACTGAATTTGAGGATTGCAAAATAGAAGGGTAAAATTATATAAGGATACTAGTTCATGATTTAAAAGAAATATTTACTCAGGTATGTAGATTTGTCCTAAGGTATAGAGAGGCCAGACTACAGGTTTTATTCTTTTTTAAGCAGAGGTCTGAAAGAATAACTGGTATATGTAGGAAACCTTGTTAAGAAGTTTTAATCAGAGACAATTTAAATGTACTGAAGTTAAATTCATATTCATTTGGAAGTGATAAATCATCAAGGTTTTAAAATAATTGTGCAAATTTTATAAGTGCAGTAACTAAAGAGTTAAAGAGCACAACCGCTTGAAAAGCGGCTGCAGCCTTGGACACGATTCAAAAATAATTTAACCCCTTCTACACATAGAAGGAAGAGTCTCTGACTGTAAATATTTTCAGCAACAGTTTTTACTAACTCAAACTCAGTAAAGTGAAACAATTAATAAGGAGCTAATGTTAATTTTGTAACTTTCAGAAATTATGTTTCCTATGTTCACTATTTCACTAGTATTTAAAGGTTAATTGAATAGATTGTATTCTCATAATATTTGTGATTTGTAGTAATGCATTCAAATCCAGAATATAAAATTATAACAAAATGCATAACCCTCATAATAATTTGATATCATTGTTAATATGTACTTACTTATGATGGCATTAATATTATTATAATCTCTTTTACTTTGTAGTAATTTTGATGCAATTAAAACTAATTAACAAACTTGTCAATATTATAACATATAATGAAGAATGCATTTAACTAGAAATATTGATCATCTCAGTAATTATAAGGGACCTATTATACAGGGCAATCGCATAGTAGATCAATCCCTTTCTTTTTATGCTGAATTAAATATTTTTTCTTCTTTAACTGAAGCCCAAGGATCGCATGATAAATTTCATCAATCAGCCAAAACCTTAAAAATTCAATTTCACATTACTAAAGAACAAGCTAGACAGAGAGTAAAGAGTTGTCCTCGATGCGTTCCTTTTCAACCACCAGGGGTAAAAGAGATAGTTCAGAATCCTAAAGCAACTCATCCTTTGCATACTTGGCAGATGGATGACACTCGTATTCCTGCTTTTGGCTTACAGAAGTACGTTCACGTGACTGCAGATACTTATTCAGGATTCACATGGGTCACTGCAGCTAGATCTGAAAGTTCTAAGGCTGTGAAAACGCGTTGCACTGACCAATCAGCAGCCAAAGAATGAGTGACCTCATCAGTTACTAGGTAAAAGTGTTACCTGATCTTTCTCTCCTCCTGGGCATCCAGCTGCTGAGGCTTGTAGAAAGCTCCTTCCCCAACGTCATTTTTTACCACCTTCCTCTCCACCCCCTCAGTTTCTTACATGCCTCACTGATGGAGTCTGAATGCAGAGTGAAGCCCACCATTTCCCACTTTATCTTCTTCATATTATTTAATCTTTCTTATTCCACAACAGGATGAAAATGGAAATCCTACTTTATATGATAGCACATATCACAAATATCACATATCACAAATATCCAATTGCTGACCGTCAAGAGGGCAAAACTGGAATTGAAGGAATCTACTGAGCAACTCTTGAAAGAGATCCCAAAATGAACATTCCCAGGAACATTACAGTAAAATTCCTGAATGGGCAGCTAGGGACTCAATGGAGTGAAAATGAAGCTTAGAGAAGGGAGGTTTTCGTTTCAAATATGGTGTCAGACATTTCCTAGCTGTGTGACCCTGGGCAAGTCACTTATCCCCCACTCCCTAGCCCATACCTCTCTTCTGCCTTTGAACCAATTCACAGCATTGATGCTAAGACAGAGGGTAAGGGTTAGAAATAATTCCAGCACTCTCAGGCTAAGAAGAAAATATTGTAACAAACCAGAAAGAAGCAATTCAAATATTGTGGAGCTAGTTAGGATTACACAGGGTTTCAGCAGCTTCTACATTAAAGGACTGGAGTGCCTGGAATATATTCTGAAAGGCAAAGGAGCTGGGATTACAATGAAGATCATCTACCCAGAGACACTGGGTATAAATCCTTCAGAAAAAAAATTAATATTTAATGAAATAGAGGACTTTTAAGCATTCCTGAGGAAAAGACCAGAGCTGAACAGATAATCTGATTTTCAAATACAAGACTTAAGCATAAAAAGGGAAACAAGAAAGAAAACACATGAGGGATTCAATAAAGTTAAACTGTTTATGCTGGATGATTTTACTTGTAATTCTTTTTAAAAAATGTTTAAAATTTTAATGAATTTCCACATAGGTTTTATCGAGATACATGATCCAAATTGTCTCCCTTCCTTCTTCCTTCCCCCCTCTCAGAGCTGGTAAGCAAATCAATCTGGGTTATACATGTATTATCACACAAAACATATTTCTATATTATTCATTTTTGTAAATGAATAATCTTATGAAGTCAAAACTCCCAAACCCAAATAAAGAAGATACTTATGATTCTTAAGATATTTATCAACATTAGGGCAGGAGTATCCATAGATACAGAGTTCAGGATTAAGTTTTATATGCTGGGATGTTAAAAAAAATTAAAGAGCGAGAAAGAGGATTGCACTGGGAGAACAGGGAAGGGAGAGGTAGATGGAGTAAATTATCTTATTGCAGAGCTTTGAAAGAGTTAATCCAGTGGGTGGGAAGATGGGGAGGGTGGTGGGCAATGTTTGAGCCTTTCTCTCATCAGAATCAATTCAAAGAGGGAAAGACATCCACACTCAGATGGGTATAGAAATCTCTAATAGCCTCTAGGGAAGTATGAGGGAAGGGGAAGAAGGGGGGACGGATAGAAGGGAGGTAAATTGGGGGACACAGTGGTCAGAAGCACAATGAAACTTTATGAAAAAATGTCCATTTCATTGCCTGACCTACTTGGTTGAAGCTGTTGGATCTCTACAGTTTGGGAGTTCTGAGCTGTAAAGGGCTTTGCTGATCCATTGTCTGCATGAAGTTCACCATTACTATAAAGACTCTCTCCCACCCTGGGAATACCTGCTCACTTCAGGAGGGTGTGAACCTGACCAGGTCAGACTCAAGACAGGCAAGGCTGTTGGATCAGTAATGAGAATGGCCATAGCAGGAGCCCCTGCATTTCCAGCCTGAGTGAGATGGGGAGAACCAGGCTTTAAAACAAAATATGAACATATCTAATTCTTCATTCCTAAATCTTATGGTATTTTCTTAGTTCTTGTTCTTCCTGAATTCACTCTGGTATTTGATATTGTTAACCAATCTCTGTGACTGAATATTTGCTTCTCCCTCAGTTTTGTGATGCTGCTCTCTCCTTGGGGCTCCCACTTGTCTGATCTTTTCTTCTAAACTCTCTTGTTAGATGATCATCCATGCCCTGCTCCCCAATCATGCTTGTTCCCCAAGAATGTTTTTCTCTCCCCACATCTCAGTGATTTCATAAGCTCTCACAGGCCTAGCTGTGTGACCCTGGGCAAGTCACTTAACACAGATTGCCTAGCCCTTGACATTCTGCTGTCTTAAATTTAATACTAAGACAGAAGGTCAGGAATTTAAAAAACAACAACTTCCACAGGTTCATTTTTAAATTTCTATATGTATGAGCCCCAGGCCTATGTATCTAGCCCTTATCTATCTAAACTCCTAAGGCAAAAACATAGATGCATTGATGGAGACTTGTGAGAATATTTTTAGTAGATGTCAACTCATGGAGAACTTTGAACCTAAGCAGTTGTTCTGAGGACCCTGTAGGTGACAGGGGCAGAGAAGTTGCCACAAGGGCTATGTGTAAGTGTTGGATCCTCTTGGGAGGTCCTTTAGGGCAGGGAATGTTTTCTTTTAAATCTTTGTATATTTAGTCACAAGTATGGGAGCTTGCACATAGTAGGTGCATAATAAATCCCTGCTCAATGAATTAAATATCTGCAGCAGAGGCAAGTAGACCAGGAGCTCTTCAGTAGAGAGCTATAACAGGAGAGAGGCATAGAGGCTGGAATGAATGATTGGGAGCTATGGTAGAAGGAGAACTCGGGGTCTGGAGAACAGGAGAATTGTTCTGGAAGGAATCTGAAGGTTCAGAAAGACAGGGGTGCTATGAAGGTATGTTGTTGTTAAGTCATTCAGTAGTGTCTGACTATTTGTGACTGCATGGATGAAATCCATGTTTTGTTTTATTTTTTGGCAAGGATATTGCAATTTTCTTCCCTAGTATGTTCCCATTTTACAGATGAAGAAATGAGACAAATAGCATTTTAAGTGACTTGCTCAGGGACACATTGCTATTAAGTGTCTGAGGCTGGATTTGAACTCAGATCTTCCCCATTCCTGACCCACTGCTCTATACAATGTGCCAGCTAGCTGTTCCCTATTATAGGTCTAGGGAAGAGTATAAAGGGAAAGAGAGAGAAGAGAAACTAGAGGAAGATACTTGGGACCAGATGTGCACAAGCTACTACCAGCAGCAAAGCCTGCAGTGGGCAGAAGATGCCATAGATTTATCCCTGAAACAGAATGACCTCTTGATCTTGGTATGTTTGGGGCCCCTTTTTCTGTCTTCAGGGTCGAACCCAGGTCAGAATCTGTCCATCTTCACCCTCAGTCCTTAGTCACCACAGAGATAAATGACAAGGATTCGCTGACTCACTGAACCTGGTCACCTAGTAACTACTGGATGCTGATTCTGGTGCTGATGCTGGTTTTGAAGCCAGGCTGCTGGACCCAGAGACCTCCTGGGGCTGAGGCAGAGCTGACCATGGACACATCTCTTACACTTCCATTTTCTCAGGCACAAGCATTGAGATCCCATCAGCCAACAAGCAGCCCGACGTGTTATTGTCACAACCTGCCCTATGAGCTAGATGGAGAGATAGAGC
>NW_025369472.1:0-4347 GCF_016433145.1 Gracilinanus agilis | reverse complement strand
AACTATATGACCCCTTCTCTATACTACAGCCCTTACCTTCCACTTTAGAGTCAATACTGTGTATTGGTTTCCAGACAGAAGAGTGGTAAGGGTTAGGCAATGGGTGTTAAGTGACTTGCCCAGGGTCACATAGCTAGGAAGTATCTCAATCCACTGAGTCATCCTGTTCCACCTTGCCTCCCCCAGATCATAGAATTTTATCTAGGACTTGAATGAAGCCAGGGAAGCAGTTGGACATGAGGAGAAAAGAGAATAATAGACACAGGAGACAGCCATAAAAAATTCCAGGAGCTGGGAGATAACATGTCTTATTTGTCCAGTGTCACTGGATCACAGAATACATGAGGATAGGGAAGGTATAAGAAGATTGGAAAGGAAGGTGTGGGGGGCAGGTTATTAAAAAATTTTTATTTTAAAATATTTTTCCATGTTTACGATTCATTTTCTTTCCCTCCCCTCTTCCCTCCTCCCTCCCAGAGCCGACAAGCAATTCTATTGGGTTGTACAAATGTTATCACTTGATACCTATATCCATTTTATTCATTTTTGCTATACAGCAATTTTTTAAAGCCTAAACCCCAAATCACATACCCATATATACATGTGATAAGTGATATTATATGTTTGGCTTTTGCATTTCTACTCCGACAGTTCTTTCTCTCAAAGTGGATAACATTCTTTCACATAAGTCTTTCAGGAGTGTCCTGTCTTGTTGCATTGCTACTAGTAGCAAAGTTCAATACATTGGATTGTTCCACAATGTTTCACTTTCTGTGTATAATGTTTTCCTGGTTCTGCTCATTTCACTCTGCATCAATTCATTGAGGTTCTTCCAGTTCATATAGAAATCTTCCATATCATCATTCCTTACATAACAGTAGTATTCCATCCCCATTATATAACACAATTTTTTCAGCCAGTCCCCAATTGAGGGACAATCTTTCATTTTCCATTTTTTTTGCCAATGCGGGGTTGGTTATAACAGCCTTTTAACTCAAAAAAGAGGATCTTATATTTAATCCTAGAGGTTATAGGGAGCCATTGGGGTTTGATAAATAGAAGGGTGACATTATCAGATCTGTACTTTATTATTTTTATTTTTATATTTTTTTGGTAACCCTTACCTTTGGCCTTAGAATTAGTACTATGTATTGGTTCTAAGACAGAAGAAGGGTAAGGGCTAGGCAATGGGGGTTAAGTGACTTGCCCAGGGTCACCCAGCTAGGAAGTGTCTGAGGCCAGATTTAGACCTAGGATCTCCCATCTCTAGGCCTGGCTCTCAATCCACTGAGCCATCCGGCTGCCCCCGTTCAGACCTGTACTTTAGAAAAATCACTTTGACATTTAAGTGGAAGATCAACTGCAGTAGGGAAAGGCAGGAAGAGAAATCAAAAGGTTTTTGCCATATTCCAGGCATGAGGTGATGAGGGCCTGCATCAGGGTGGTGGCAGTATCAGAGGAGAGAAAGGGGGCATATACAAGAAATACCGTGAAAGTAAAATCAACATCACTTATCAATGAATTGGATAAAGGGTGGGATGAAAGAAAATAAGGATTAAAGTTGTGAGTCTGGGATCCTGGGGAAGGTAGTACCTTTGAGAGTATTAGGAAATTGGGAATAAGGAAGATTGTTTTGTGAAAAGCCAATGAGTTCAATTTAATGTTCAATCATCTCCTTAGGAAAATGAATTCAAAATGGAAAAGGTAGCCAGGATCCCATGTACAAACTTCATTAGTTGAATTCTCCCACTCTGACCACCATATAGGAACATTCATTAGGATGCCAGGTTAGGCTGGGAAAGGGCACCCCCAAGTTCCCCAGTCCTCTCTTCAAATGAAACAGAGAGTCACTTCTACAATAATCAAATGAAGAAAGTTCAAGATTGCTCTTTTTAAAGGTCTATTAATTCCTTGACTCTTCATGTTCAGAGATCTTAAGGTGAGTTTTGGCATAGCCAAAAACTTTGGCTTTATTGTCCTCAAAGTGCCTATAGGCTGTATTGGTATATGTGGTTGGTTGGACTCAGGCAGGGCAGCTTTGCACATACCCTGTTTAACTTCTGGTTACACTTACCACAGTTTTCTGTATTTTTCCGCATTGGAAGCATTTCTTTGTACTAAAACTGATGAATTTCATCTTTTTCTTCAAATAAACAACTCACTCTTTCAATGTTTTGTAGCATCACTGAGTTCAATTAATACAGGTTCCTGGTCTTATTAGCCTGTGTGAGGTAGTGAGTTTGGCAGGACATGTGAAGAGAGCTAGAATTGAATATATGCATTCATAGGTATGAGCTGGGAACAATTCCCCCAAACTGATTATTAAATATTTAATGTCTCAGAAGGCAGCAAATGATATAAATTAGGGCTTCATTTGTTGTTTTGTTGATTGTTAGATTTAGAAAGTGATGAAGAATATGTTAATAATGCAGATTAGAGGGGGCATCTGGGTGGCTCAGTGGATTGAGAGCCAGGCCTAGAGATGGGAGGTCCTAGGTTCAAATCTGACCTCAGACACTTCCCAGCTGACCCTGGGCAAGTCACTTGACCCCCATTGCCTACCCTTACCACTCTTACACAATACATAGTATTGGCTTCAAGTCAGAAGGTAAGGGTTTAAAAAAAATAATGCAAATTAGATTTAAAAGTGTGTTCTGTGTTTACAGAAATCCCTTTGTTAACCATTTTCCTGCATATTCCTGGAATTCAATAAATTTTCTTGTGGGTAGTTTTTGATTGAATGACTGATTTTTATGTTAATATGATGTCTGGATTTGACCATATCATTCCATTCCTCAAAAACTCTTTAGTGGCAATCTGGAATTATGCCTAAAGAGTTATAAAACTGTGTATACTTACATCTAGCGATTCCAAAACTAGGTCTATTTTCCGAGGTGAGCAGGGAAAAAGGAAAAGAGCCTATATGTTCTAAAATATTTATAGCAGCTCTCTTTGTGGTGGTGAAGAGCTGGAAACTGAGGGGTTGCCCATCAATTGGGAAATGGTAGAATAAGTTGTGGCTTATGATTATGATGGGATACTACTGCACTATAAGAAATGATGAGTAGATTAATTTAAAAACAAAACCAAAAAAAATTGAAAGCAGTATGTGAAAAGTGAAACAAATACTTTTCACAAAAAGTGAAAAAAATTCTCCCAAGAGAACATTTTACACAGTTAGAGAATTAGTGTTCAAAGGATAATTTGTGAATGTGCACCTTGAGAGAAAGAACTGATAAAAAGAAACATGAAAGACATAGTTTTATATATACATGCATATGCATATTTAAATGATACTTTCCTTCCCTGGTATAGGAAGGGGAGGGAGATACCTAGCTAACCAACCAACAAACAAAAATCAATCAATCAATTAATTAATTAATGGATGAATATATATATATATGTACATATATATATATATACACACACACACATATATATATATGTCTATCTGTATCTTCAGTGGCTTTAGAGAGTCAAACAAACAAACAAGCTCTGGAGCCTTATATTAAAACCCTCCACAATTTGGCTCCAATCTACTTTCCACACTTTATTTCATATTTTTCCTCTTTGTGAATTCCATTTTCCAGCCAAACTGTACTTCTAGTTATTTCTGGAACTTAGCATTGCTGTCTTCTGGCTCCATGAATTTATACAACCTGAACTTCTTGCCTGATTTTCACTCTCTTTTCTTCTTTATGGAAGAAGCTTTCAAAAATCTTGTCTTCTTTCAAGGTTCAGCTCAGGGGTTACTTCTGATGAGAATCCTTCTTTTAAGGCTTTCCACTCAAAAGTTGTTGTTTTTTCTCCTCTCCTTAGATTTTCCTAGACCTCCCACCTCTTTCTTGGACGTTTCTCTTAACAATAGATACTATTCGTATAATATAGTATTTTAAGGTTTGTAAAGAATTGTATAGACATAGGGTATCTCAAAAGTATAAGTTCAACTTAAGCTGCCCTAAATTTAAACTATGAAAGCTTAAAATTGCATGAAGACTTCTGGGGTACCCTACATATCCTGTTAGATTCTCCCAATAATCTTACAAAGTAGGTCCTGCTGATGTTACAAAAGATGAAATTGAAGCTCAGAAGGGTTTATGTGATTAGCCCATGTGTTTTAGCGTTAGAAGAAGATTTGGACCCAGATCTTCCTGACTTCAAGTTTCTCCCTCTCCCTCCCTCCTTCTCCCTTTCTCCTTCTTTTCTCTTTTTCCCTCTCCCTCCCTCCTTCTCACTCCCTCTCCTTTCTCTTTCCCTCTTCCTTCCTTTCCTTCCCTCCTTCTCCCTTCCTCCCTTTCCTCTCTTTCCTTTCTCTCTCTTTCCTTTCTCTCTCTCTCTCTCTCTCTC
>NW_025369471.1:0-2563 GCF_016433145.1 Gracilinanus agilis | reverse complement strand
GAGAGAGAGAGAGAGAGAGAGAGAGAGAGAGAGAGAGAGAGTGTCAGGTGGAGAGGGAGAGGGAGAAGGAGAGAGAGGGAGAGGGAGAACTCCATGACTATTGGTTGCTCCTATGCTTGTCAGGAAGGGTAACCAGGGCATCTTTCCACTAATGGGCAACCTCAGAAGGCCTCCTAAGGAGAGAGTGAATAGCTGTTCTAGTTTCCAGGAGAAGAAAAAAGGGCATCAAGCTGAAAGAGTCGGGACTTCTGAAGATTATTGTTAAGCTTTGTCTACAACTTGTCTGTTCAGTTTTCATGGTCCTATGATGCTGCGCCTCATCCTTAGCTATCCTGAGCACTGTACCATGATGTGTGCTGTATTCCGAACTCTTAACAGTGAGGTTTTCCTCCCCTGCCACCATAAGTGTACGGCTCTCAGACAACACACACACACACACACACACACACACACACACACACACACACACACATGCTTTTTGAGGGATAAGTCAGTTTTGAATCAAAGGTATCTTTTCCCTATTAATATCAAAAAGCGTCTTCCTCCTCAGTCCTTTGGTACCCACTTTTGTAATGCCCATTGTTCTGACTAGAGCTGAGTGGAGAAGGGATGAGCCATTATGTTTCCCCACCCCCAGCCTCTACATTTCAAACATTAAGAAGATAATTTTGTGTCAGTTGTAATGACAATATTACTAATGATGGCAAGCAGGCAGGCTCTTAACATTATATGAGAACAGGGACGGTGAATGGAAGCTACTGTGATGGAAAGAGGAGGAAGAAGGCATTAAGTATTTGAGTGAAGGGATGTCTTTTTACAAAAACCATGGTGTTGGTGTATGAAACGTGTGTGGGAGAATCCATTGCTTCCATTTGCTAATTCATTGTTCTATTTTCTAAATAGTTCTTTTCTTCTAAAGAGCTTCAGTCTGTGTGAAGTAAGGGGGGTGGGGACAGGTATGATTAAATTTATCTCTCTTTTCCAGAGAAGAAAACTTGAGGCAAAGTATGGAAGCCGGGTCCCCCCTTGAAATTCTGGTACCTTCCTCCCTTAAGCAGCTTCCTTTATATTATTTTCACTCTAAATATAACACCCATTTTGGACCATTCTCCCAAATTACACTCACTGTCCCAGCGTGTGGGTGCTATTTACATAGACTCTAGGAATACCCTATGGGTACCTACTTCTATAACTATAGCTCCCATGCTTCTACTGGGCACGCTTCCCATTAATAGACACTGGACTTGGTTATTTCTTCATAAAGCCATTTATTAAGAAAGTAGCTATAAGACATTTCCTCCATAAACTTGGTGTAAACTTCTCCACAAATACACACACCATCCTTGGGAAGAAGAGCTTGAAATCAGTAGTGAGATACACATGGAACAAAAGCAACTCACCACTCCTAGTACTGCAGAGTGTAGAAGTCCTTTCAATCTCCATAGAGTCTATGCCTTCAGTAACTCTGCTGGGCAGGGTGCTCAGCTGGGTTCAAAGGATCTGCTCTTTTCCACATCCAGCTCTTTTCTCTACTGCCAGGAGTCCGATCCCTCAGAGCTGCTTTCTCCTTTGAGTGGTTATCTTTCTGTGTCCATTTGCAGCGTATGTTTCTTCTTTGAATACATGACCTTGACCAAATGGATGGGATGTCTCACTCTGGGCAACTGCTGCCAGATACCATGGCTGATGAGGCAGGGAGAGACATCTCTTCCTCTCTCCCTAAGGAACTCATTTCCTAGGGCTTAGCTCTGTAAAGCCCTTTAGTGAGGCTGCTCCTCTTCATTCTGCTGGAGAAAGAAGTTCACACATCCCACAGGGATCAGAGCACAGAGCAATCTTTCCAATGAGTTTAATAACACTTGTGATTATATCCTGGGCTGGAGGTTTTGTTAAAGATTAACTATATATATATATATATATACATATATATATATATATATATATATATATAAACAGATACACACACGTACATCATACACATGCACAGAATGTACCCACATATATTTTATATAGTAAATTACAGATATACCAGGATTAAAATTGCATTAAGACTTTTGGGATGCCCTGTATCTATACATGCACATGGATTACATGTTATACATGTGTATATGTAAACACACACCTATATATTCATGTTAAAGTACATATATGTGCATGTATGCATAAATGTGTGACTATATACCTATCTATAAAATGCATACACTCATACTCATGTATGTATATATTATCTTCTGGAATAGAATATAAGCTCATTGAGGGCAAGGACTGTTCAATCTTTATCTTTGAATTCCCAGGGCCCAATATACAGTCCATTATTTAATAAATGAGTTAATGGATTGGTCCTGTTACTTAGTTCAGTGTTCCATCTCTGAGCCTCCTTTGATAGGAGTATTTATGGGTGTAAGGGGAAAGGATTTGGGGAGGGGAGAGGAGAGGAGGGAAGAGAGGGGGAGGGAAGAGGAGAGGAGGGGAGAGGAGAGATGAGAAGGGAGGAGAGGAGAAAGGAAGAGAGGAGAGGGGAAGAGAAGAGAAGAGAGGGGAGGGGAGATAAGGAGAGGAGAGG
>NW_025369470.1:0-8275 GCF_016433145.1 Gracilinanus agilis | reverse complement strand
ACTTCCCAGCTGAGTGACCCTGGGCAAGTCACTTGACCCCCATTGCCTACTCTTACCACGCTTCTGCCTTGGAACCAATACACAGTATTGACTCTAAGACAGAAAGTAAGGGTTTTATTTAAAAAAAAAAAAAAAGGAGACCACGGGCCACAGCTTTAATGAGGGGAGAGGGCTCGAGCCTCACACTTTCTCTCTCCCCCAGCTGGAAGGACGGCCTGGCCCTCTGTGCTCTCATCCATCGCCACCGCCCTGACCTCATTGATTACGCCAAACTCCGTAAGGTGAGGGTCCAGACCCAGCCAGCCCCTGGCCCGGCCCGAATACACTTTAGGCTTCTCTGTTGCCCCCTAACTGTGTTTCCTTCACCTTGGCCTTTGCCTCTCCCCTGACCTGGCCTGGACAATCTCTCTCCTCCCAGGACGACCCCATTGGCAACCTGAACACTGCCTTTGAGGTAGCCGAGAAGTATCTGGACATCCCCAAAATGCTGGATGCGGAAGGTAAGAGGGAGGGACGCCGAGGCCAGGAATCAGTTAGGCGGTCAATGAATGCGGCCCGAGCCCTTCCTTTGTGCGGGGACCCTGCCAGGTGGGCACTGGGAGGGCGACGGGAAACAAGCCCCAGGCTCGGCCTTCCCAGAGCTTCCAGGCTGACTGGGGGGGGGGCTGGGGGGGCACAACCCGCTCCCATGACAACGTAGCAAATGGACCAGGGACAAGACGCAGCGGGAGGAGCCCTAGGATGGATGCCGCCTCCGTTCTGCTTTCCCCTTTGTCTTTGGTGTGGTAGGAAGAAGAAAGTGCTGACTCTGGAGGCCGAGGACTTGAGTTCAAATCCTCTGACCTCTCGTGCCTCTTCTAGGGCTATAGCCTGGCTTCCAATGGCCCCCTTTTTCGATTTACTACTCCCATGACCCTCGGCTGGTTGCCCCACCTCACCCCCTTCTCAGGGGACTCTCTTTTATTAGCTTGTATGTTATTCAAGCCCAATGAAGAGTCTCTGACAATTAAAAATAAATAAACCTTCCATCTTAGAATGCATACTGTGTATTGGTTCCAAGACAAAAGAGTGGTCAGGGCTAGGCAATGGGGGTCAAGTGACTTGCCCAGGGTCACCCAGCTGGGAAGTGTCTGAGGCCAGATTTGAACTCGGGACCTCCCGTCTCTGGGCCTGGCTCTCTATCCACTGAGTCACCCAGCTGCCCCCTTTCTAACCATTTTTAGAACCACACACAAAGAAGAATCTTTTTTGTTTTTAAAACCCTCACCTTCCATCTTGGAGTCAATACTGTATATTGGCTCCAAGGCAGAAGAGTGGTAAGGGTAGGCCATGGGGGTCAAGTGACTTGCCCAGGGTCACCCAGCTAGGAAGTGTCTTGAGGCCAGATTTGAACCCAGGATCTCTAGGCCGGGCTCTCAATCCACTGAGCTGCCCAGCTGCCCCCAGAAGTCTTAGACATAAAATAAAAATATCCAAAAGAACACAAGTAATCGCTGGGCCACATCTTCTCTGTCATAGGACTGTAACATTAGAGATGGAAGGGGATTTTGAGGATATCTAGTGCAACCACTTTGTTTTACAACTAAGGAAAATGAGATCTAGACAACTCAAGTGACTTGCCTAAGGTCACACCATTAGTAAAGGGTGGAGACAGATTTTAACCCAGGGCCTTTGATTCCAAAGTCAGCACTTTCTTCACTGTACCACGCCATATTGGCCCCCAAAGACAAAGGGGGAAACAGGATGGAGGTGGGTCATTTTGGTAGCCTTTTCTAGCCCCCCCATATTTGTCTGTCCAATGCCTCAGTTTCCTCTTTTGTAAAGTGGGAGGTGAGTTCATAGGCTCTCCAAGAGTCCTCCCAGAGGGATCACTACGGGCGGAAGGGGCCAGGAGAGATTGCCAGGAGGAAGTGGGAGCCTGGCTTCTGGTGTGGAGAGAGCTGGTGTCCCAATGCCCAGTTAGTCCCAAAGCCAGTGAGCTCTGGCCATCCCTCGATGGGCTCTAAGGAGGCCTGGAGATCCCGGGTCATAGCTCCAGAGCCAGAGGCGACCTCAGAGCCTGTCCAGCATCACCCTCTCACTTTTACCAAAGGGGAGACTGAGGTCCAGGGAGGCAAATGTTCACTTGGGGCCACCCAAGGGCATGACATCAGGCAGAGCTGGAATTTGATTCCAGGCCTCAGGCCTTTGCACCATACTCTGATGACTCCCAAGGGGGTGAGGGATGGTGCTGGGGAAGAGAGGGAGAGAGAAAGACAGAGCCAGAGAGGGAGAGAGAGACACACAGCAGAGAGACTCAAAGAGACAAAGAGACAAAGAAAGAGAGGGAGGGAGAGACAGACAGATTGAGAGAGAAAGGAGGAGGGAAACAGTGACCAAGCGATAGAGCAGAGGGAAGAGACAGAGAGAGGGACGGAGGGACAGAGAGAGGGACGGAGGGACAGAGAACATTCTCTGGGCCCCTCATTTGTGCCCACGAGACGCTCACACTCTGATGGGAGAAACCAAGATGCAGAAGGGAGCCGAGGCCTCAGGGAAGGGGTTCAGGAGGGAGAGGAGCCAGGCTTGCAGCCTTCTGCTTGCCGCTGATGCCCCCCGCTCTTTGCTGCACCCTCAGACATCGTGAACACCCCCAAGCCCGACGAGAAGGCTGTCATGACCTACGTGTCCTGCTTCTATCATGCCTTTGCTGGGGCTGAGCAGGTGAAGGGGCCGGGGCGGAGGTGTGGGAGGGAGGAGGAGGGATCAGGTTTAGACTTGGGGGAAGAC
This sequence comes from Gracilinanus agilis, assembly GCF_016433145.1. NCBI lineage: Eukaryota > Metazoa > Chordata > Mammalia > Didelphimorphia > Didelphidae > Gracilinanus > Gracilinanus agilis. The sequence goes on along the minus strand of NW_025369470.1, from coordinate 5,506 downwards.
AAATGCGCTGGAGGAAGTCCGGAGCTCCAGGGTGAGGCAGGGGACCACCGAGGCAAAGGCGGGCCAGTACTGGTGGGCATGGAACAAGTATTGCTCCCAAGGGCTTGAGTGGGAAAGCCACTATTTTGTCTTTCTAAGCCTCGGTTTCCCAATCTTTTCATCTTCTGGTGGGAATCCCCGGCCGGCCCCAGAGGAAGGGTGGGACCCGCACCCCATGATGGGGAAGAGAAGGCAGCCCATCCAGGAGGTAGGCTCGGGGACTCTGGATCCCTGCCTTCTCTCCCCAGGCTGAGACAGCGGCCAACAGGATCTGTAAGGTGCTGGCGGTGAACCAGGAGAATGAAAAGCTGATGGAAGAATATGAGAAACTGGCCAGTGAGGTGGGTGCCTTGGGGCCCCCATGATGGCTCCTGCTGCTTAGAATCTGCCTGCTTCCAACTGCTCCACACCTCATTGCTTCTTAGCCAAGCTGTCGGCTGGCTCGCCTTCTCCCTGATCCCTCTAAACTCTACCAGCGGTCCCCTCTCACCCTGGAGTCTCCCACCCCAGCCCTCTATAGACCAACTGGGTTGGGTGTTGAGCAGAGGGAGATAAGACAACAGGCTTTCCCTCGAGGGGCTTTCAGTCCACTGGGAAGAGGATGGGATCGAATCACTTAAGAGCAGGAATTAGACTGTGCTCCGTGTATAGGAGAAACGAGAGGCATTTCCAGTCAGGAGAGCCCAGGAAGGCTTCACGGAAGAGATGGCACCCGGGCCAGGCCAGGAAGGCAGGGCAGGAGGTCAGCTGAGTAGGTGGGAGCTAGTTCCAGCCTCGGGGGATGGCCCTTTCCATGTACACAGGTAGGATGTAGCCTCAGCAATGTGCCTGGCGATTGGAGGGAGGTCCAAGCTAGCCAGAACCCAGAGAACAAGCCGAATCATGGGGGATCCTGCATCCCATCCTAGAGGCAAGAGAAGCCGCTGAGAGTTTTGAGCAAGGACTGGTAGGGTGAAACCTGTGCATTAAGAAGGTTCTGGCCTCGATGGACCAGAAAGGGATGGAACAAGAGGGAGACCATTACTAATTATCTCCTGAGGCACCCCAACAGTGACTGTCCCCGCAGAGCTTCTAGTCGACTGAGGAGGATATCCGAGCAATTGTGGTGGGAGAGGAGAAGCCAAGGGGTGGCCCAGGCACCTACCCTTGTCCTGCCCACCCTCTCTCTGTCAGCTGCTGGAATGGATCCGCCGCACAGTGCCCTGGCTGGAGAACCGGACCAGCGAGCCCAGCATGAGTGCCATGCAGCGGAAGCTTGAGGATTTCCGGGAGTACCGGAGGCTACACAAACCACCCCGTGTGCAGGAGAAGTGCCAGCTGGAGATCAACTTTAATACCCTGCAAACCAAGCTACGGCTCAGCCACCGGCCTGCCTTCATGCCCTCGGAGGGCAAGCTGGTCTCGGTGAGCTCCAAGGCCCGGGCCTCCTAAGGGTGGGGGGCGAGGGTGCAGGGATCCGGGAGGGCTGGGCCTGGCCCAGGAGCACAAGAGAGCCCCCTCTCCCTCCTCAGGACATTGCCAATGCCTGGCGAGGCCTGGAACAGGCTGAGAAGGGCTATGAGGACTGGCTGCTGGCAGAGATCAGGAGACTTCAACGCCTACAACATCTGGCGGAAAAATTCCAGCAGAAGGCGTCCTTGCATGAGGCCTGGACCCGGGGTAAGGGCCCTGCCCCAGGGCACTCCCAGAAGCCGAACCATCGCCTTAGAGCCCGAGTGTGCACAGGGTGATTTCACTGATGTGGGGAGCTCTTGTTGAGGAAGGCCACTATCGTCTCCACAACCTACATTCCGAGTCACCCAGAGCACTGAGATTTTCAAGGTCTTAAGGTTGGCAAAGTGCTTCCCATAGGCCATTTCACCGGGTACTCACAAGTGTGTGAAGTAGAGACTACATGCATTGTTGTCCTCATTTCACAGATAAAAACAAAATCGAGGCTCAGAAGATTGTTTGACTTTTCAATAGTCCCCCAGCTAAGAGGTAGGGTAGGATTCAAACCCAGGTCTTCCCAGACCTTCTAAGTCCAGCTGTCCTTGCACTGTTCCAAGGCAACTCATCATCATCGTCTTCATCAAAGCCATTAATAAAGATGGGAATCATTGGCCATCTCTGCTTCCCATCTAGCACCAGGATTCCTCAGGAACCAGAGATCAGCCACCACTTCCTTTTTTTCTTTTTAAAAACCCTTACCTTGGGGCAGCTGGGTAGCTCAGTGGATTGAGAGTCAGGCCTAGAGATGGGAGGTCCTGGGTTCAAATCCGGCCTCAGACACTTCCCAGCTGTGTGACCTTGGACAAGTCACTTGACCCCCATGGCCCACCCTTACCACTCTTCCCCCTTGGAGCCAATATACAGAAGTAAAGGGTTTTTAAAAAGAAGAAGAAGAAGAAGAAAAATCCTTACCTTCTAGGCTTAGGATCAATCCCTATACCACAGAAGGGTGGTAAGGGCTAAGCAATGGGGATCAAGTGACTTGCCCAGGGTCACCCAGCTAGGAAGTATCTAAGGCCAGATTTGAACCCAGGGCCTCCCATCTCTAGGCCTCACTCTCAATCCACTGAGCTACCCAGCTGCCCCAAGGTTTCTAAAGCCTCCATCAGTTGGAGATCTAAGGAGGAGACAGGTCCTGTTCTACACTGGCAGGGTTATGCCATCTTGGGAGGCCTGGGTTCCATTCTAGGCAACACATTTCAGGAAAGCCATTGATCAGCTAGAGGGTGTCCAGAGTAGGACAGCCAGGATGGGGAAGGTCCTGGAGGCCATGTCGTACCAAGTTCCATTGAAGGAACACGGGCTGTTCAGCTCGGCAGGTGGGTTGTGCTGGCTGTCTTCAAGCATCTGAAAGAAGATGGTTAGACATCTGGTACTTGGTACCGCAGGGCAGAACCCGGAGCTGTGGGCAAAGCAGCAGAGTGATGATTGAGGCCAGACGTCAGGAAAAACTTCCTAAGCATTAGAGCTGTCCCAGAATGGAAGGAGCTACCGCGGGAGGTGGGGGTCTCCATCTCTGGAAGTCTTCAGGCAGAGGCCAGAAGGCCCCTCGTTGGGGACAATATAATGGGTCTTTCTGGGTGTGGGTTGGCTACCGATGTCCTTCCAGCTCTGCATTCTCTGATTCCATTTGAGCCCAAGGAAAACATAACCTTGTCCTGACTGCACAGTGGGAAGGGAAGAGCCCCAGAACAGGGATCAGGAGGCCTGGTAGGGTCCTACCTTTGTCACTGACCCACCTCATAGCCTTGAGTGAGTAGTCCCTTCGCCATGCTGGGCTAGAGTTTCTCCCTCTGCAAAATGGTAGGAGTGGACTCTGGGTCTCTAAAGTCTCCTCCAGCCCTCCTGGCCTCCAACTTTTCTGACTTGGGTGACTCTCTGGATGACTGTGGTGGCTGGGGGCCATCTGCTATTCCCTCCTCCAGGAAAGGAAGACATGCTGAGCCACCGGGATTATGAGTCGGCCTCCCTGCAGGAGGTACGGGCCCTGCTAAGGAGACACGAGGCCTTTGAGAGTGACCTGGCCGCCCACCAGGACAGGGTGGAGCAGATTGCTGCCATAGCCCAGGAGCTCAAGTATGTATGTATGGAATGCCCTGTCCCGTCCCTCCCTTCCTGCCTCTCTCCCATTCCTCTTCCTCAGGTCAAGCGTCACCTTCTCCCACCTCAGCCCTTCTGGTCTCCATCTCTTTCTCTCATGACACTTGCCTCTGGCCACCGCTTGGGGAGTTTCTCTGGCACCCCCTCCCCACTCTCCATTCCTCCCATTAGTGGCCCATCTCCACTACTGCTGGGCCCTCACCCAATAAGAAGGTGGCAAAAAATGCCTTAGACGCAGAACTTGCACCGGAACCTCACTTGTAGCCTTCCAGGAGAATGGAATCTCCTTGAGGCCGGCCCCTTGCAGTTTGGATCCTCGAAGCCCAGCAGAGTAGCTCATGCTGGACAAAGTCAAACTGAAGTTGAAGGCAGAAGGTCCCAGCTCTGCCTTGGCTGCCTAGATCTGGGATTTCCTGAGTGAAAGAACTCTCGTTGAGAAAATTCCCTCCACTAGCCCAGATCACCACTTATTCTGCAAGGCCTCCCCACAAGGTGTGGTCTGGGACACTGAGTGGTGAAGGGGCTTGCCCAGCGCCACATAGCCGGGATATGGCAGAGGCTGGCTGTGGGCCCAGGTGCTCCTGACTCTGAGACCTCCTTGCCACCGCCACCTAAGAGTCAGCTCTTTTTCTTGTCATCATCTGCATTTTGCAAATGAGTAGACTGAAAGCCCTAGTGGTGAAGTGACAACATGGACTTTAAGCGCCTACTATGTGCCAGGCACTGTTCTTGTCTGTGAGTTTATGTTAGGTAGTGCTTAGTAAACACCCACTATGTGCCAGACATGGTGCCAAGCCATGAGGATACGACAGGAAAAAAATAGCCTCTGGGTGGGGGCTTATAGTTGAGTAGGGAAGACAATGTGCAAACAACTAGGGACAAATGAGCTGTGATAGACATGAAGATCAAGGTGACTGGGTGGCTCAAAGGATAGAGAGCCAGACCTGGAGGCAGGAGGTCCTGGATTCAAATCAGGACTCAGATACTTCCTAGATAGGTGACCCTGGACAAGTCACTTAACTTCCCTTGCCTAGCTTCTTACTCCTCTTCTGAGTTGGAACCAATACATAGTACTGATCCTAAGATGGAAGTTAGGGTTTAAAAAAATGGACACTAAGACTATGGAGGTCTGGGAAAGTCTCCTAGCAGAAGGATAGCCAGGCCCTAGGGCTCTGAGCTAGAAGGGATCCCAGGGCCATCTAGCCCCAACCTCTCATTGCTCAGAAGAAGGTAAGGGGCAGAGCCAGGTCTCTGTCTCATTGCAGTTCTCTTTCCATGCCCCCCATGGCCCAGAAATGAGCCCTGTGCCGGTGCTGATGGGGGGTGGGTTGCTATGATCATGCCAGGCAGTAAGGAAGCCCTATAATAGCTGGGGAACCTGGGTATCCTGAGACCAAGGCCACTGGAGGTGAGGTGGGAGCTCAGGGATGGAGACAGGGCCAGCCTGGGTCTGGAGAGTCAGTGGACATTCTGCCCCTTACAGTGAACTGGATTACCATGATGCAGCCTCTGTGAACAGCCGCTGCCAGGCCATCTGTGACCAGTGGGACTCCCTGGGGACTCTGACTCAGAAAAGGAGGGATGCTTTGGAGGTGATGACAGGAGGGGCTGGTGGTGGGCAGCTTTGGGAAATGGACCATCATGGTGGGGGGGCGGGCAGCTAGGTGGATAGAAAGATGAGCCTGGAGATGAGAGGTCCTGGGTGGAAATTTGGCCTTGAGTAGCACTGGGCAAGTCACTTAACCCTCATTGCTGAACCCTTAAAGCTCTTCTGCTTGGAACCAATGCCCAGTATTGATTCTAAGATGGAATGGAGGGATAGGAAGAAAGAGAGAGGAAGAGAAAGAGGGAGACAGAGGGGGAGGGAGGGAGGGAG
>NW_025369469.1:0-4902 GCF_016433145.1 Gracilinanus agilis | reverse complement strand
TCCCGCTGCTCTCTCTTCTGCCCAGTTGTGGTCCTTTCCCTTTATTTCTCTCTCCTCCTTTTTTCTCTTGTCCTATATTCTATCTACTCAAGTGTGCCTTCCATTTGTTTCCAGTTACCCAGGGGTCAGTTCCTGTTCCTTTTCCCACATGGTCTTTTTCTTTTCTTTCTTCCTCTTCTTCTTTTCCCTCTGCCCAATCAGTGGTCCCTTCCCTTATTTCCCTTCTCCCTAATGTGGGCTCTGCCCTCCCCTCATGACCAGTGAATTCTTCCCTTTATCTTCACCTCCCTTCCCACCTTAGTAGTCTCTTGCCTCTGTTTCTCCTGTCACCAAAAAAGTGTCCTTCCCTTTTTCTCTTTCCTTCTTCCCTAATATTTTCCCCTCCCCTTCCCTCCTCCCTGGCACAAGTGCTCTGGTTATGTTATGTTATATGTTATGGTGACTTTTTCTCTTTGTCTCTCTCCAGGATCCATTTTAACCCAAGGAGTTTGTTCTTCTGTCTTCATCACTGATAAGATCTTCCACCTTCAAGGGGCCCTTAGTGGTCTACTCCAACATTTTTTTAGAGGAGGAAATTCCAGCTGAGAAAAAAATAAGTGACTTGATTAGCTGGTAATTTTGAGAAGCAAGTGCTAGGTCAGAGTGATTTGACTTCCTGAACAACATTCTAATGTCTCTGAGCTGCCTCCCAGCCCACACCCTTCATCCTCATCTCCTATGCCGTTTTTCCCTTTTCTATCTCTTCTTCAGCCCCCTTCCTTTCCTTTGCCTCTTTTTTCTTTCCTTAATACTTAGTGATACCTTCTTTTTCCCTCTTCCTGTATACATTTGGACCCCTTTCCATTATCTCACTTGGCTTCTCCCTCCCCTTATTCCTCAGTCCCTTGTTTTATCTTCCTACATTCCTTTTTCAATGTTTCTGTCCCTCTGGCTTTTTCCCCTCTGCCTAATGGTGGTCCCTTCCCTTTATCCAATTTTGTCCTTTCTCTTCCTCTGTCTATCTTTTACTCTCTTCCCTATACTCAGTGGTCCCTTCCTGTTCCTCTTCCCAAGTGATCTCTTCCATTCATTTCTTCTTTTCTCTAGGCCCTGTCCAACCATTTCTTGGGGTCCATTGTCCTTCTTTATTGCCAATGATGAGCTCCTCCCTTATTTTCTCTCCTCCATCCTGAATAGTTGATTTGCTTTGTTTCTCTTCACCCTTGTTGAGTAAAATCTTCACTTTGTCTTTTCCTCCCATTAGAGTCTGTCTCTATTGGAGTGGCTGCCTCTGTATCTCCCCACTTGCTCATATGTCCCCTTTCCTTGACTCTCCCTTTCCTCTGTCTATAGTATTCCTCTCCCTGCATTTCTCTCCCCTGCTCCGAATCCTTTCTCCTCAATTTCAGTATCAAGTAGGCTTTTCCTTCCTTCTCACTCTGGCCTCAAATATTACAATAGAGAGCTGGATGGGGTATGACAAGCCAAGAACTCCAGTAAATCTCAATTCAAGGACACAAAGTTCTATCCATTGTGACATTTAGTTGGCTTGCCAAGTCTGGCACATCTTAAGTTGACTTTTACCTTAGTTTCTCTCCATTTCATCTCTTTGTAGTGATCCCATCCCTATGCTTTCCAGCACCCCCCACACTGGTCTCTCTTCATTCTCTCTCTCCTTTCCATTTAAAGGAATTGGTTTCTCAGTTCTCTCATTCTGTATCCATGTTTCTCTCTATATTACCCTGCTTCTGTATCCTTTCTCATACTTCTCTGATTTCATATCCCATTCCTCACTCTATCTCCATCTCTATCTCTGTCTCCGTCTCTCTGTCTCTCTTTCTCTTTCTCTCTCTCTCACCCCTCCCTGTCTGTATTTCTCTCTCCTCCCCACCTCTATGTCTCTGACTTTGTTTTTCTCTCTCCCTCTCCTCTCACCATCTTGTTCTACCTATGTCACTGTCTCTTGTCTGTCTCTCCAGAATTACACAGAAGTACTTTTCCCTTTGTCATTCTCAGGCACAATGGCCTGGACAGATATTTCAGTCCAGTGAAATTTATCATTGTTTAGAGAAGGAAACATTGCATATAGATCTCAGGAAATGTACCTTCATAGAGTCTGAGATGAGATTTGAACTCACACAGCTTTGAAGCCAAATTCCAGTCTTCTTCAACCCTCTGGACTTCTCCATCATGTCCCAGAGACCTGTTCTTCCTGAAAGAAATCTCAAGACCTGGAAATGACAGCTCAGAAGCACCACCATCAGACCCTAGGACATATCTATCTCTCTCAAGGGATGGCTCCTCCCAGGACCACCCAAGGTCACCCATGCACTCATCTCTTCATTTCTTCCCAATATACATTCACATCTTCATCTTGTCCCTATGCTGGCTACCCTCTTCCCCAGGACCATGCTCACTTTTCAGCTTCCTTTACTCATCCACCACTGGAATATACCTTCTTGAGGGCAGGGATTCTTTCTATTCCTTATATTTGTATACCCAGGGAGTAGTATACTTATTGGGACTTATAATAGTCTGGATCAATGCTTGTTGAATGAATAACTGCCTGACTGACTCAATACACTATAACCTTAGCTACCTCTCTCCCAATCGCTATAACAAAACTGTCTTTCACTCACTCTCCCTCATCTTTGCTCCTCAATCTCTTTCCCTCACCTCTTTATACTGTGGTTTCTTCCATACTCCCTTGCCAATGACCAAGAGGTCTTTTATGGCTGATTCTGAACCTTTATTTCTAACTTCTCTCACTATCTCTGTCAATCCAGCTTTGTCTTCCTTTCTCTCTTTGATTCTCTCCAGCTACATTTCTATCATGTCCCACAAGCCTCCCTTCCTTTTCCTCTTTCCCTGTCCCTGCTCTACAAAATTCCTTCCTACTGTCTCTCTGCCCTCCTTAAAACCTACTATCATATTCTTAATTCCAATAAAAATATATACTCTTTTATCTTGCTCTTTATCTCACATATTAACATAGATTAGAAGCTAGGGGAAATCTTTGGGAGTATGGAGTCCAGCCCTAACATTGTAGAGTAAAGGAAAGTGAGACTTGGGTGATTTAAGTGACTTTCCAAGCAACAAAGAGCTAAAAGGAATGTGTCTGAGGCACCTTTGATCTCAGGCAATCCTGACTTGCAAGAATAGTCCACCAAGAGACTTAGCTCTCTGAAACACACATTCCATACACCTGCTCTTAGAATGATTCCTTCTCTGTGGCTCTCTTCTCACTCAGACCCTATTCTCTCTGATACTATCTCTCTTCTTCCTCTCTAAACACAAAAGGTCTTTCCTTACTCTCACTGGCATCCATAGGATCATAGATACAGAAAAACATTAGAGAAAATGAGCTCCAGCATCAACAGTTCAGAGAGGAGAAAACTTAGTTTTAAGAGAGCTTATGGGAACTACCCAGACTAGCACATCATGTCAGTGTGGATCTGGATTCAAATTTAAATAGCCTACATTACAAACGTAGCCCTCTGTATACTAAAACATCTGGATTTTTCTCCCCACTATAGCAAGTAAGCCTTACTTCTGAGTATCACACATCACTCAAATTATACCTATAGCCTCCTATACTCAGAATATTCAATGCTGGTCTCTTCCCTCACTACCTTCTTCAGCCTAGTGGTGTACTCTCTGTCTCTCTGTCTCTGTCTCTGTCTCCCTCGCTCCCTCCATTCTTCCCTCCCCCATTTACCCTACTTCTCAAAGTTCTGCTTTACTCTCACTCCCATCCTATAATACATGATATTATCTTTTTCTCTCTATAAACAATATGGTCATATATTTAGAGCTGGAAGGAACCTTAAGGGACATTGAGTCCAGTTCCATTTAATGACAAAAGAAGAAACAGAGGCTTGAGCCTCTAAATGAATTGCCCTGTTTTAAATAATAATAAAGGTTGTGAATTAGGATTTGACCTTAGATCAACAAGATTTCAAACATCATATCACTCAGGGACATAGCTCTAAAACATGTATATACTTCCCAACTTTCCCTTCTTTCTATCTCTCCCCTCCTTGATATCCTATTCCTTCTAACTCTCTCTTCTTCCATTAAAGTCCCCAATGGTGTTCAGTGCTTTCTCTGACACTCCAAATATCACAGAGCTTTGGCATCATTAGATACCATCAAGGGCAGTCCCATAATAATTCTAAGCAGGAAACTGAGGCTGACAATGGTTAAGTGACTTCTTCAGAGCTTGTCAGCAGTCCATGTAGTAATATTGAAACTCCAATAGACAACTCCAACTAGAAAGCTCTACCCATTTGGGCACCTAGGTACCTTGCCCTGCAAACTTCCCAGATGTCCCTTTCCTTTACATTTCTCCCTCACCATTCATCTCATTCCTTTATTACATACTATCCATCACAATGTTCTCTTCCCAAATTTCTTTCCCCATTATCAAGTGTCTCTTTTTCTCTCTTTCTCTGGCTTCCTTTCTGGCTCTTTGGTCCCCTGGGAGAACTGGCTACTTATACCTAAAACAGGCCCTATTCTCAGTTGTCTTTTCTCTATATGCCTCTCCTCTACTTGATAGCCTAATCTTCCAAGGTCTTTAGCTCTCCTCTCCAGAATTACAAGGGAATTCTTTTCCCTTTCTCCTTCAAAGGCACATTGAGCTGGAAGGAAATTTTATTGTTCTGTTTTTCAATCGTGTCCACCTCTTCATACATAACCCATAAACCATAGCACATCTATCCTTCCTAATCTGTCAAAGTCTGTCCAAGTCCATGATTACTGTTTCCATGACACATCTATTCATCTCAATCTCTACCATCCTCTTCTCCTTTTGCCTTCAACATTTCCTAACACCAGAGACTTTTCCAATGACTGATGTTTTGTCATTATGTGGACAAAGTAGTTAAGTTTTAGTTCCAGTATTTGACCTTCCAGTGAATA